>NW_020451113.1:6146-178543 GCF_003343035.1 Apteryx rowi | reverse complement strand
CCAGACTCTTTTCAGTGGTGCCCAGCAATAGGATGACAGGTAATGGCACAAACTGAAACACAGGAAATTCTGTACTTTTTATCAAAAAAAAGATACGAAGTTGATTAAATATCCGTATATTGAAGACATTGATATGCTCATATATATATATAAAATCATAAAAAACAAAGCCTAGGTGAAATTAACAATCACAGGAAATGATTTTAAGAATAATCATTACTCAAATGATAGATTTTTTAATGTAGAAATGAAATCATATCCTTGCTATTTTAAGTCATTTCAAAGATTAATCAGCCTAAATAATATGAATTTATTCATGTAGAATCAAATTATATTTGTAAACTTTCTGGCAAAATGGTTGAATGGTATGAAATCAGGATATATTGTTACTGAAATAGTAAATCTATGGAATTTTGGGGGGAAGGGAAGTGAACCAACCATTCAGAGGAAAAGAAAAATCAGACTTGAATTTAAAAGCTATTGCCACTATTTGTAAATATACACAACTGATCCTGTAAATGAAAAAGAAGTGGTTARCTGCCTAGTGTTTCTTAGAAAATCTCAGACAGAATATTTATTGAAATAGTCATTTATTTTTTTCTTGTGCTGAAGGACTAAACACTAATCACACATAGAATGAGAGAAGAAAAAAAAAAACCTCAGCTCATCTGCTTTCCTATTGTTTGAATTAAAAACTGCAAAATACTATTACACTTGCCAAAGCAGGAGAATTAAGGCTAGGAATAGTGACCAGAGCAATAAAAAAGTGTGGCTAATTGCTGGAAAGTGGGAAATACAGAGAACTTCAAATTCCTATCGTGCAAAGTGTGTGTGTCAAAGTACAAGCAGTAATGGTTCTCCGTTAATGGGAGGTGAGAGGAGGAAAACTGGTGGTTTGAGATGGAGGGTAGAGTGGAGGACATCCTGTAGAGACTTACTTTTTGTTTCTTCCTTATAGTTGCAGTATATATTGATGTGTGTTTCCTGGACATTATCAGTCTGAGTGAGATCTACTTTGAAGATTAGGACTGGTCCTTTTATTTCAATATTCTTCAAAGGCTCCAAAATGTCCAGGCTCCAGAGGCTCAGCAAACAGACAAAGAACATTAGAAGACCATTAAATAAATTATATAGTCCTAAACTATGTCTAGTGTACCGTAGAGCTGCAGACAGGTAGTCAGTTCCCCATTCAAAGCATTCTGCAGTCTGACTGACTGTGTAAATTTAAATATCCAGGGAGAGCATTCATGCCCTGGAATGAAGTAACTAGGGCAGGGCTGGACAGCARACGGACTAGATTGCTGTCTGGGCCTGAAGTGGAATTTTAAGCGAACATGTCCTTAATATAGATTAATAGCATCTTAGTCAAATTATTTTTCTTGATGGTAAAATGATATACATATAAAATAAATAATATGGGACTATTTTCCACTTTATATAAGGAGAAAATTAAAAATTTTATTTAAAAGTTCATTTCCACAAATTCAGTGTTATTAGTATTACTTAGATGTATGACTTCTGATGAAACTTATCTGTCTTCATTGACTAAGTCAGGTTTCTGGCATTAGACACTGTGATACTTCCTTGTAAATCTCTGTATTTGTATGCAACCAATTAGACTCCAACTTATTAGCATCCGTATAGGTCACCCAGGACAGTATATACTTTTCTATGAACTGTTGCTTCTTTGTATGTCTTGTTCTCCATGTTTTTCCAATGAAAGCAATGTACACATTATATTTTTATTACTGCTGAATGTGCAATACAGACCAAATAATTATGTTAACTTTCTGGCATACTACAAATACAATTTAAATAGCAGAGCTAAAACATAGCTCAAAATACATGCCTTTTCCTGGTGAATGGGATTTTTATCTTCAGTTTTTGAGACTGAAAGACTTGCATCTTTATATTATTATTATTATTAATTTATTTGTTTGTTTATTTTTCCCTAAACTATTAAGGCTGAGCTTTACTGACATGATTACATATAAGGTATGCTTGATCCAGATCACAGTAGTGCAATGCATCCTTAAATATTCATCCACTCTCTCGAAATATCCTTGGTGTTTTGGAATGCTGTAGCTGTTGTTAGACTGTTGTGAACAGTGTATCCCTATAGATGCTGTGTATTTCCCAGAGGATCAGAATGACAGTTTGCTGAGAAGAATTTTGAATGTAGAGTTTTATTTTCATATTACTGTATCTTCATGACTTTAGTGAATTAATATTGGATTATTTTGTTAAATGTAGACAATAATTTCTGGAATTATTTCTGGAGAATATATTGTCTACATGGCTCTGAAATGAATATTATTTATGGAGATTAATTTCCATTAATGTAAAAAATACCATTCCAGGATTATAGATACCTTCATGCATAATTACATTATAGAGTTTTGTAACAGAAATATTAAGGATGATCTGAATGAAGTATGAATGGAAATGTGTGCATGACAACACCAGAAGGAATATCAAAACTAGGGTTAAAAGGTTGGCATTGACAACCAAAGACACAACTGACAGCAATAAAATTAAGGAATGTGTCTTTTYCATCAAGACCGGAAGGCCCACACTCTGACAATGACTCATCAGCAAAGATGCTGTGCTCTGATAACAGAAAGATGGTAACAAAATTACAGCACACGACTTATTCCGTTCCTTTTCCTGTTAGCCCAAGAAGAAGATGACTGTAGCCCTGAGATGCCCAAAAGGGAAAAGACAGACAGTGTACTGAGATGTTGCCTAAAATTAGTGGAGGATGAATGAAGTAAGATCCTCAGATGAAAGGGTTACACCGTAGTAACTGTTGACTCATAAATGTTATAAAAGATCTGTCCAAAATCCTTTATCACCAGTCAAGAGCAACCCAACAGATGCAATGAAGATTTGGTACCTAGCACCTCTTGTCCGTCCACTGACACCTAGGCGATCCTACCTGGACAACATGGAGGCACGCATCCTGGTGCTTATGAGTTTGTGGGTGTGAGACTGTGAGTGAGTGACAAACATGTGAAAAAGAGTACAAACAGTTTTGTATCATCTGCCCTAATTTTCTAAAACACAATGCCATATGATTCCCAAAAGCAATCATAGTCATCATTCCTGGCAGAATTTGGCCTACTAGTCACTTCCAGAAACTTATTTTCATCTCTTTCTTGTGACAGGAAGCAGATTATCACAGGCAAGTTTATCGATTAAAAGCTGAAGGTCATAAACAGACCCTTTATCCTCACCAGATAAAGCTGCAGATAGATCCTGGAATGATGATATCCAACTTTTCAGTGAGACACTGCTATTAACAAGTAAGCCATTATTATTTGTATAGTTAGTAGGGTTGTAAAGAGAGGAGTAATACACTTTATTAGTCCATTTAAGCCAGTAGAAGAAAACACAAAAGCTTTTCAGTGTACACATACCTGAAGATCTTTCCCTACAAAGCTTGTTTTATTTATGTCCCTAGACAATCAAAGCTATAAGAAAAGAACAACTTCTGCACCAGCTTCAATCTCCCAACTAGTTTGGAGCTTAACCCTCATAAAGAAAGATAATTCTTTCAACACTTGAAAGACCAAACATATGGATAAGAACAGTACCTGAAAACACCTGAAAAATGAACTGTACCTGGAAACAAATTACGTTTTGTCATAATCAGCCAAAAATAGCACAATGATATAGGTGTCAAAGAGCAGCTGTGAATAGTATCACTAATAACCAAAACAAGAAAGAAAATAATAAACAGGATTCAGGCTTCCATTCTAGTTTTATTTTAGCTAATAAAGAAACACCTTTTTTAATAACTGAAAAACTTTGTTTTGAAAAGCACCATGAAATGCAAATCAGCAAAACTGTCTTTCACTTAAAGATTTTGAAGCACTTCCTAAATGTTCAGTCTCAGTATTTCTTAGAAGGTAAGAATGTTTACTTGCTTAGGCAGTAAAATAGAGGAAGATAGGTAAAATAGAAGGATATAGGTAAAATAGCTATAATTAGAGTTGCTTTGAATGTTTTATTGATTTTGATAGCTGAAAAACTTTGGGTACCTTAATGCAAACAGTAACAGTGTGTGAAGGTGATAATGGTATTATCATCCTGCCACATTATTTTTTTTGATAATTTAGTCATGGAATTGACTGGAGGTTATTTAACTATGCTGATTTCTCTGAAAAAATCTTATCAGGCTTCAGGTACATCACTCATGGTATGGGGGAACATGGATCTTGCTCATGCAATTATATGCATAGACAACTGATCTTCAAGAACTGCAAGCTGATGGTTTCATGTGTGCTTAGAAGTTTAAAAAACATTTTAAGGAAGTTAAATTTAACTATTACAAGTCTTTCAAAATCAATTGCCCTTACTAAATTCTCTGTAGCTAAGTATTGTGAGGCTGGTAAAAAATAAATAATAGCCTCGCAATATTTACTAGATTACTAGATCAATCGTTCAGGGTTATTTCTTTTTTCCTCATCAATATCTGTATAGATAACCTCATTGTTGTCAAGAGTCAGCTATGACTGCTCATTAAAAAATATTGAACTTAGAATATGTCTTCCAAATTATATATTAGCCAGGTTTGGGGATTTTTTTTTCTTTATTATACAGGAAATTAACCCATATATGTTAGAAATATGTTCATGAAACCTTGTCCATGAATAGATGAAGCTATTTAAAATTCACAAAATTGATTCTAACACAGTTGCCATCACTTAAGTGAATTTTTTATTACCGCTTTTTAATTTTCACATTTTAAGATTTTGATTACGCTCTTCTGAATAATGTTAATCTTCATACTGATATTACTTTTGAAAGGGAAAAATCATGCATTATTAAAGCATCATTCTCATACTTCAGAAATCCATTATTATTACTGTCTGTAGGTATCATTAAGCTTTTACATCATTTATGATTTTGTAGCATCAGGCTCAAATTATTCCAGCTTCTTGTTTGAAGTTCTTTCACACTCTTTTCAACAGACTGGGGCTACCAGTTACAGTGTATTCACAAGAACTCATTCTTGTTTGTTGGAGATGAATTCATCAGTTCACTTCAAGGCTTGAGTTCTGTTCTGGACATGTCTTTACATAAAATTAACWGCTGGAAAATATATTAATATATATGTTTAAAATATTAGATTTTGGCACTGGCTTCTGTCTCAGATCTGAAACTTCCTATCTCCAACTTTAGGGGTGTGCAAACACAGTTCTGAATACTGAGATGCCATTCTTTGTAAGATCAGTACTAGTAGACTCACTTATGAAATCTCTCCAGCACTGTTTCTGTTGTGTTACCCTCTCCACTAGAAGCCTGCTATGTTCAAATTTAAGATTGATATTGTTTTTCTTGTGATGCCTGTTTCATTCCCCCCACCCCCGTGCATCAATCTCAAAAATTAAGAATTTTTCAAATTTGTTTTTCAATTTCTTGTCTTCATGATGGCACTGGAATTTCTAATGATAAGGACCGAAAAGTATTTACATCATCCAATGTTATACTCAACAGTGTCCCATTACTAGGACCTAAAAGGTTCTCTTTTTTCTCTTTTATTTAGGCTCAGCACATAGAATTGCACATATTTGACAAAAAAAGGAGCACTCACTCTCGAATCATTTGCACTACAAAAATACGTTAAAAACCTAGTAARGTAAATGTATTGTTGCAATGCCAGCAAAACTTTAGATATTAAAAGAAAACAGGGAGTATATTTCCTTTAGATTTCTGTTGAACTGTCCTGCATGCACTCCTTTAAGAGCTACATGGAAACAGTTTTGCATGTCAGAGTTTGTCTTTAAATTTAGAATTTAGTGTTTTAGAATTGATTTTTTCTGTTACTTACTTAAGTCCTAGTTAGGTCATTGAGAATATGACTTGTGGATGTGTATGTGACTTGGGTACATAAATGTGGGTTCCAGTGTTTTGTTCCTTTCCAATTAGAGACGGTCTCAAAACAAAGACAAAAGAAATAGAGGCAAATAGATGATTTGGAAAGATGTCAAAATGGGAAGAAAATTAACAACCTTTCTTGAAAGCTACATGGTTTGAGGCATATGGTTTGCATAAGAGAGAACTATCTAACACATTGATGATCAGTCATCTGCCGTATCAGTTTTGCATATTTTCACTTCCACTTGCATTGATTAAAAAACATGGAGAATTATTTCTATAACCTTCATAAATCTCTTGTAGACTCTATCCTCTTTTCATTTTTTTGTTTGTTTTTTAACCAAYTGCCTATCGACAAGCTAGGCAAGCAAAAAACTGTATATACACTAGTCTTAGCAACTATTATACACTTTCAGCAGGAGTGCATGATTAAACATCGGATGTCAAAAATAATAAACATAATAGAATGTCTTAAAAAAATCTGTCACCTGCATGAGTGAAAAGAATCTAACATAGCAACTATCAAAGCACTTTGTGAAATATTACAGTCAGTCCTTCTACTCAAGAAAACCACTGAAAACTTGAACGATAAGGTATTAACCAACACATCTGTCAGTGAATAGCTATAAGTTCTTATACCCACTCCTAGCAATTTAACTTGCATATAGAAATGTAAAGATATGAAACCTGTACAACCAATTTTAAACCAACATAACAAATCTACGTAAAGATTCATCACTTTACTGGAACCTTTCTTAATCCAAGTTAAATTAATTTGTTTGTGTTAAACAAGAACAAAAGCTGTTTTCCACAAGCCACTAGAGAGATAGGAGCACATTCTAAAGATAATGCAGCTGTTTTTCCAGTATATAAGTCAAGTGGAAGATATGGGAACTTCCCATAGTGTACAGACAAGATCCACAAGGGAGAATCATGGAACAGATTTCAGAGATGCAAAATACCTTCTTTTTTTTTTTTTTTTTTCCTCTCTCTCTCTGTGCATCTGATTTTCCTGAAAAGCATATTTAATGCATCTTATGGAATCGTTAATTCTAGTGAATTTTTCTTTCTGTTTTTTTTTTTTTTTTTAAGTTAAGGATTTTTGCATATCACTTAAGACAGAGTGGGATTCAGTTCTAAATTTAGATATCTAAGTTTAGGTGTCTAAATGTCTTCATGTGATTTAAGTGCCTAAGCTCTAATAACAGTCAAGGGAAATGTAGGGCTTAGTGCCCTAAACATAGGTATCCATTTGAGATTCCCTGGAGCATCCAAAACATCTGCACAGGCTGACAGATACCAATGGGAAATGCATGCTCTTCGAAAATGGCAGCTGGAAGCCAAATGTGAAACAGAGCRTGTCAAAAGGTACCAGACACATTTGCTTAGGCAGTTAAATTGTTCAGTATAGTCAGTTGAGCCTGGAGATATGAAATGCAGATATCTATTACAGGGTGAGCCAGACAGCTCTYGGCCTCCCATTGATTTTCTCTCCTCTGGCTGCCATGGGAGCTTAGACATTTATCTGATGATAGATCATCATCTGATGATAGGTCATCTATCTGATGATAGGTCACTTACACTCTTAAATTTACGTGTCCGCAGTCTGTCCACAGTCTTACATGTCTCAATCCTCATATTTTCTAGACAATCTCATGCAGATGGTTCCTTAGATGTGAACCTCAAAACAATCTGAACAGAAGAAACTGCTCAGTTTCTGAAACCTAATCTTTCAAACACAATCACATGGAGCCAGGAAGAGAAAACCTCATCAGAACAGGCAGCTGTAACGAAGGAAAATAAAATGAATTGGCAGATGGCTTCTTGACTTGCACCTCTGTGTAAAAATAAATCATATATCAAGAGTTGGTTGTAGGATCAGGACCTAAACTTGTTCAATTTTTAGGACTTCTGGGTAATTTTATATTCTCTGAGGCACATAACAGAGTAGAGCAGAAAAAGCTACAGGAACAACTACACTTTTAAGAAAAGCAGCAGGTAGCTATACAAACTTCTCCTGTTTGTCTTCTCACAATAAATCATTGTTCATTTCTAAATATAAATATACAAGTATAATTATATAAATAAGTGTATGTATGTTACCTTCTATTGCTCTTAAATATCTCAGTTTGAACACCAAACATAAATTTGGTGGAGAACCCTTGGAATGAGCTGATCTTCTAGATTAGTGTTCTCCCAAGGAAGAAATTGTGCTTTCAGTCAGGATAATTAGTAGGACTTAGATAATTCATGAGCCGTGTGTGTGCTCCTAATGAGAACTGAATGATGTTCCTGAGGTAGCCCAGACTAAAGAAATCTTTATAGACTTTTTCAGAAGACTTATTTTTGAAAATGATTTTGTCTGTTTTCAAAGAAAGTAAAAGCAAGTGATTGGAATTAGTTTGTTGCAATTTCTTCTTTGTGCTGCATTCTCAAAACCATTTAGTACCTCCTTTTTGAATCTTCTGTTTTGATTTCAGTGTTTGTTGCTGTACTCATTTTTCATTCCACTTTTATTAGGCAAAGAATCAATATATGTCATCCTGGCAAACAATTCAAGGAACAATAAATCTTGATAAATATCAGATGCTGTTTTCTCATTCTATAAAACCCTAGATTTCAGAATTTTTTCATTTAATTTCATCATGCATTGCCCAACAATTACCTGTTCTCAGTTTGGGTGTCTTATTCCTTTAAAAAGACATTGACTGAGTTTGGGGAACRCTCTAAAAGGAGGGGGAAGAGTCTTCCTTCTCTGGTGAGCAACTGAACATAGTCATGTAAAGAAGCCTGTGAACTCCAGGGAATAGAAGACAAGGGAAGAAAAGAAGAAAGAGAATCAGAGAATGGGGCAGGAAGCCTTTCTCGAAGAAAAGAATGGAAAGGACCAGAGCTCATACCCCACCTTTTAGTGGAGGATTCAGATGGTGACCCTGGTACATCATTATCCTACTCCAGGGGAGCACTGCACAGGGCCCCAAAATCCGGAGACCCCTGGCTGTTAGACAACAAAGATCAGTAAAGAAAAGTAGAAATTACAGCACTTGACATGAAGAAGCAACATCCTGGCAAAAGCAAATAGCTTCAGTGTCTTTAAGATGTAAGATGCCTTGGAGATGAAAAAGGAAATTAATGATTATCAGTTATTCTAGTTTATATTTTATTTACCCCTGGAGTTTGAGTTAAAAAAAAAATCATGTAGGTCTTTTTTGAGCAAACGCAGTATAAGAGGAAGGACTGGGCAGGCAGACCTCTAAGCTCTGGTCATCTTTGGTCCATCATTTTAAAGGTGACTTTTGGGAAGACTTATAGGAAAGAGATAAGAAAGAAACAGGGAACATACAACATCGGAATAGGAAAGCGGTCAGTCCACTTTCATTAAAACATTCACAATCAGTTCTAAATGAAATACATAGGTGGGTCATGAAGGTTAATGGCACTGTGAGATTGACTATGATTTTGTACTTTTTATTTTCTGAAGACAATCCACTTACTTACAATCATACTTGTACTGTTTTGTTTATTTTTCCAGACAGGCATTTTGATTTCAAAGACACTGCATTTATCATATTGCACTCAGATGACATTTATTACCACAAGTGTGTGTTTTAATTTACTCTTAGAAATGTATAATGGCCATAAGTTGGACCCTACTCTTGACATGAGTTATTTTGTACAGATCTCTCTGCTCAATAGGTCAGAAAGCAATTGTTTATCATATCAATCATATCTGTTTCATTACACTTCTAAGGTTTATGATAGATAGGATTAAATTGCCTGAAAACAAAGTGTTCTTTTTCTTTTTTCCCTCCTAACTTTACCTCTGCTTCTTCTGTCGAAAGTTTATCTGACTAATCAGTAATTTACTTTCATAATCAAATTGGCTAAAATGATTTTTTTTCCCAAAATCTACCTCAGCTGCTGACTGAACATATACATAGAAACTTTGTGATTGTATATACAGAATATACTGTATATATACAGCACATACACAGTGAAAGGCAGCCTATTAAAAATAGTGGCAATATCTTTTCATTTTTGTGGAAACTTTAAGTGTTTGGTATGAGATTCAGTGAACATGTAAGTAGATATTTAAAGGTTTTGTGTTTAGCAGCTACTTTAAGCTCCTCTTGTAACCTGTGGAAAGAATGAAGTATTTTCAGAGGCCACTTCCTTCCATCCTAAACTAGTTAACCAAAATAGTATCTGGAAATATCTGTCTCCTCATTGACTACTAAGGGACCCTGGGAATCATCAAAGACCTCTCAAGCCTGCTTTTAATCTTGGAAACCAAGAATCAGCAAAGACTGAGCAAGCATCAGACTCATGGTATCATATACCTAACGCTTGACTAGTATGTTTGCTTAATGCTTGATTCTTAGTTGTTACAGATAGATGACCTATTAGTTGAGCATAATAAATAAATGCTTGTTTGAAGTCTTGAGATTTGCCTGGTGTCTTAGTCATTCAGACTTCCTTAATCACAGTGGTCCCTACTTCCCTAATATTAACAATTTCAGCAATGGCAGTAACACATTTTTTGAGCTACAGGCTTAGAGTGTGCATCTCATGAGAGACTACCAAGAAAGAAATCATGAGTAGTCATCACAGCAGATAAGAATTAGGCTCTAGGAAGAAATCTTCACTGTAGAAATAGTCTCCTAGGATCTTGCATCAGACATCTAAAATTTGAATAAACACTGGATCTATAAACACATGTCCCATTAGAGATTTTGTAGTTTGGACTCTTTTGTTGCAATTTTCACAATTYTCTTCTGCTTTAAAGACAGCTCTGATTTTCCTGCCTGCTACCAGAAAACAAATATCAACTTTTTCACTTAGAGGCAGACAGAAATGTTATGATGACATTTTTGAATTAAGAAAGTGTCTAAGGTATTGGGACATAGAGCAACCATGTTAACTATAATCTTCTCTTATGTCTTAGGCAAGTATTTGTAAGAATAATTATATATATATATATATATATATATATACATGATTTTACAATCATCAGTCAGAATTTATAATAGATGTAGAAAGGGAATAGTGAATTTAAAGGCAGAGTTTTTGCTTTCTATTTTTTCTTTTCTTAAGGTAAATAATATATTATAGCATCTTTCCAATATAAGCTTTCAAGAAAAAGTATCTCTGTAGTAAATAACCCTGGAAGTTAATACATATTTTCCTTGTGATTATATTGATTTTTGTTATCAATTTTAGACATAACAGCTTTTCTGAATCTGGCTCTCCATGGAGCAAAGAATGGGAAAGGAAGTCTCTAGGCAATCAAAAACACAATTTGTGGATAAGGGAAATTAAGAGATTACTGTGCATAAGCAACATAAGGAGAAAGCTATGTAATGTAAAATCCTGATGTGGAAAGTGAATTTACCACTTAAAGAAATGGGGCTTTGTGATGAGAGGTCCAGGCATTTTCTTGAATTTTTACATATATTTACTTTTATTTATAGAGTTCATGCTTTTGAGCGAAGAAAAGGATTTTCCCTTTTTATAGATAATAGAAAATCTTCCTTTACTCTTAGATAGAAGAAATTGGAGTAGCTGGTGAAAGAATGGGGATCTTCATGTATATATTTTAAATTTGTAATAATAACAGAAATATATGATATAATATTAACAGCAAATAAGTTAGCCATAGAACATCACCTGGGGGGTGGGGTCCATATCAAATTGTTTTTTTATGTTTAAGCACTGTTGATTTGGTGTAGRGAGAGTTTAAGTCTACTCATGACATATTCTGATAAATGTTAAATAAGCATGCTAACCATTGGGATATCTGTTTCTATCTACACTTTTTCTCTTACAGAATTTCCAAGGTTACTCCAGGTTTCAAACTGCCTCTGGGACCTGGCACATGGTGTGAAATTCATTCCATCAAACCTTTCATGAACCTTATGCTCAGTATCTGCATCGTCTTCTGTATGCTGGCAACCRGCTTGAACTCAGTCTGTTAACAGATCTCACATGCTTTGCATATTGTGTTGTCAAAAAGCCTCTGGTGAGAATGTGTTTCTGGTCATTGTCATGGTACTGATGGAATACCTGGAGGCTACATAGATTATTGGGCTACGCACATTGCAGTGAGTTTACCTTTGAAGTCCTTTACTCATGAAGTGTTCCTGAGGTTGTCCTTTAGGAATATCAGCAACAGCTAACCTCAAACATGTTTCTGAAGTCAAGCAATGTTCCTGATCTGCTATTTTGCCCTCAAGCTTACTTTGGATGCTGCCATACATAACAATACGTATATAACGTAGTGAACACCAAATGTTCCACTCGGGTGGATTCCTTTTAAATAGTTTGTGTTACCTGCAAGATATACTCAGTGCTCTCTACAAATCATCAAAATCCCATTAAATATTGAATAATACGGTGAACTATGACACAAAGGTATGGAATGAGAATTACCAAAACCTTCCATTCAAAAATCATCACTGACCTTATCTTAGGAAGACAGATTTATATCCTTTATTTTTTAAAAAAAGTTCAGAAATCAAAGTGATTTATACTAAAGAGAATGTTTGCTGTAGGAGCTTTCAAGACTACAGAGAATATAAGCATGATTATGAAGCACACAGTAGAATAGTACAGAAGACCATAAACATTACATAGAAGACTTTATTTCAGTATGAGGTGAAAGTCAGAGACAGGTATGAACCTGTTTACATTTTCTTAGAATTAAACTCTATTTTCTAGACAATGTATATAACCACAGTTGATATCAGAGAGTAGACAGAGTTTTTGTTTATTTGCTTATTTTGGTATTKCTCTATGTCTTTTACACTAAAAGCYATTTAATGAATATAGTTTTGTTAGGTTACTGACAATCAGTGAAAAGTGGCTGAAGTAAAAGTAAAGATTCAGATTAGCAAAAAGAGAGAAATGATAGTCCTGAATCTTCATGGTCCAATGCTGGCAGAYAGTGCTAATGTCCACTTGACATCAACAAGGGAAAGCATCCATACTATGCTAAAAGATAAAAGTTGTAGATTAAACTAGATTATTTTTTGTTTGTTTGTTTGTTCGYTAATGTCACATAAATTTCTTGTAGACATTTACAAATATAGTTGAAAACCTAGCACTAACAACATCTAAGTGCCCAGAATAAAAGAAGACCTGTACAGATTTCTTTCCCTTCGCTTAGTTCCCTATAGAGCTCCTTTACCTTTTGCTCTCCCTCCATTCTTGAGTGTTARCAGTACTAACTGCTTACTAGAACCTAGAGAAGCTTTAAGACTTTTTTTCCAGCACCACTCTCCAACAGATAACTGTCAGGTGAACAGAGATAAACTCCACTATATCCTCTCCTATATGTTGAAGGACAAGATGTTGTCACAAGTCACATGCAATAGCTTTATGAAAGTTGATGAGCTCTTCTCGAGTCCAAGTTTTCCTTGGTGAAGCTTTCAAAAACTATTTACTCAAAACATTCCACTGTAATGTATATAGAGAGATAAATATGTATATAGATATAGGTGTCTATATATCTATATATAAATATATTTGTAATGGCATAAATCTTGCTGCTATAGTACTTTAATACTTTAATAATTAGCATTTTGTAGTAATTTCGTTTTATAGCATAGTTGTTATATAAATTATCCTTTTTCTCATTGTCATTAGTACAGAAATACCACAGGTGATATTGCTGAAACCAGAAGTTCACATTCATCATGTGGCTTTTTAGAATTACAATAACACATCTAGATTTGGGTACAAAAATTTAGTATTGCTTAAAATTGTTTTCATCCAAGACAAACAAAGTTATGAACACAAAAACAAATAGAATAATAAAAAGACCAAATGATCACATTGCAAAGTGGCTCTATGCAAAGAAAGAGTGATTGAAATATCAATACTGCTTCTGCATTCAAAAGTTAAAATGTGTGTTCTGTCATAGTCAAGAGGCATACCTATTTTTCCCCCAGTGGAAGTAGGGGGTGTTGATTTTGACCATGGACATCTATATTTCTGAAATTTCTCAGAATGGCAACAAATTCACCAACCTAGATCATTCTAGATAGCTAAGTAACATAATTATATAATTATACATTCAACTACATTTTTAAAATTTTCTCCAGCTCCATAATTCTTTAAAAGATTTCATAGTCTTTTAGCAGCATTTTATTTCAAGACAAATCAGAATCAAAACATCAAAATTAAAATATCAATCTGTTGACCCATAGGCACGTGGCTGGGCCTGTGCCAGTGAGGCATTGCACCTGGGCTTTGACTGGAGATTAGCGATGAGCTCAGTGTGCCCACTGCGCATGTGTGTAGTACACAAAACCCACGTAAGGTGCCCCCCCGGTGTTCCTCGCCATGGACCAACGCTCAGCGGTGCCAGGGACTCTCCCGCTCCTTTATTGCCTCRATCGGGAAATCGCTGGGGAACCYCCACTCAGACGCAGAGGTAATAAACGCTCAGTATCGACTTTAGTGTGCCTTGTGTTTGTGTGCCTGTCCCTGGCGGGAGACCAGGTGTTGTCCCCGCTGTACCCCTACACAATTAAAAAGAAAAACAGAAAAAATCTGCATTTCATTCTTCATGACATTTGTTTTTTTGCTTGGAATGTCTCTTTAAAGTTTCTCTTTAATTTATTAAATATTTAATCTTTTAAAAATATTCTTAAATATGCTTTGGTTTTGTTGACAATTTTATATCAACTTGAAAAATACTACATATATCATATATAAGATGGTCACATCATTCCAGCATGTTCTTTTTTTCTAAAATTTTGCTTTGAAGTCAGCATTTCTTGTTTACTTTGGGCCAGGATTCTAACAAAAAGTCCTTACTGAAATCTCTTTATCAAAAGACACTTTCTAACTGTGCTAAAACACTTTTACTGCATTAAAGGTACATTTATTCCTTGTTCTTTGCTAAAATGTCAGTGAATGTGGCACATTTGAGAATGAATATTATATGGGAAAACAACCTTTTTAAAGGAAGAGTAAGGCCAGCCACTCATGACAGAAAACAACACAAAATCCAAATAAGAATGCAAGAAGTTAAGAAAAGAGTGTAAATTTGTACTTTAAAAAATAGCCTGCCATGAAACTCTTCAACATAGAGTCTGCAAAATGATCTAGTCTCAAAATAATACAAGAGAAGGAAGAAAAGAGTTTTATTTAGAGAAACGTATTCCCTGTCTTTGCCTGACCTTCAGTCATGGTTTATGAAAGAAGTATGCATCAATAGTCCTTTGCTTATGATTCAAATAAATTTACCAATGAGATGAAATAACATTACATACCCTTCATTTTCATTTTACCTTTTCATTGGTGCTATGAATGCATGGCATCTTTTCAGGACTGGCAGGAGACCAGAGCCTATTAAAAGTATCTTGCTGTTCTGTGCCTCAGTAGGTCTCCTTATGTGGCTGGCACTATGTGAAAACCAAGGGGACTAAAATTAAGAAACAAATGGCTGAAATCCGTCTTTGAGGGAAATTGTTCTTCAATTCAAAAATTGTTCTTTTTTCAAAATGTGTATTTTCTCCCCACAGTATTCTATACCAGTAAAAATCCAGGCATATATATTTAAGCATCTTGGCTCTGTAAAGTTTAGTTTTGAAGTTAGAATGTTCTTGTATTGTATCTTATGCTATATTTGAAGTTATTTAGAAAATATATTGGACCTACTCTGGACATTTAGATATATGTCTACTCTGGACATTTTAGAACGTTTTACTCAATCAGATTTTCCATGTTTGAGAAGCTGAAATTTCACAGGGGAAGCCTTAGGTCAGATAAGTGCCTTTTGTTCTGTCTGAAGAAGATAGAAAATTTTTCCAAGTTGTCAGATATCACCATTTACATTCTTTTGTATTTAGCAGAGCCTGTCAAAGATATGTTGCTGTGGGGGGATGCTGTGGGATTTTGACCAGCAGTGGGTTGAGAGTAATTGGGATCAAGAAGAAGAGATTGTGGAGAGGTTGTGGAGTCTCCTTTTCTGGAGATATTCAAAACACGCCTGGTCGCAATCCTGTACAATGTGCTGTAGGTGACCCTGCTTGAACAGGGGGTTGGACTAGATGATCTCCCGAGATCCCTTCCAACCTCAACCATTCTGTGATTCTGTGATTCTGTGATCATGCGTCATTTAGCGGCTGGACGAGGTAAGATGAAAAATGAAAAGGGTAAAGGCATTGTGTGTAAGATGCTTATCTCTTGTTTGTCAGTGGGAGATGCTTGTGTTTGTTGAATCAGTTAGATGAGAAGGAAAAGCGTATTAAGGATTTGGAGGCATGACTCACTATGTTGGAGACTCAGTTGCAATCTCAGAAAACGATTGCGCAGAATGATGCAGTTCGAATTCAGCAGTTGGAGACTGGGGTCGAGAGTATGTTGACTCGACGGCTAGTATCTGGGGGAAGAACCCCAGATCCTTTGAAGGTTAGGGCTCTAATCTGAGCTGGTCCCGAGGATTGGGACAGAGATATTTGGTTTGATTCTGATCTGTCCGAGCCCTCGGATGATGATAACTCTGTGAGTGAGACCATTCCTGTAAGACCTGTGGCGAAGTGGGGAACCACGGGTGGGCGAGGGGCTCCACCTCACACAGTCATGAARACTACTAGCTATGATGCAGAGGTATGGGTTAGGATAGCTGATCGGTATAGCTGTAAGCCTGGAGAAACCCCTCTAGAATATGCGACTCACGTGTCGGAGGATAGGGGTGATTGCATTCTTCTCTCAGATTTAGAGGCCTCAGGGAACTGGGGACCAGGGGTGTTTCTGTCTGGAGCCCAACGGGATCCCACATCCATTACCCACCACGTAGCAATTTGGTGTAGCGGTGTGCCTCATTTAGAGAGAGGCGAGGCAGCCTGTCTGCCAGCAGGAACAGTAGGAGAATTAACCCAAGGATTTCTAAGAGCTGCTGTGGAGCAGTTGTGTGACCTTAGAGGATTTGGCTGGGGCCCTTCGAGGAACATTCCCCTGGATTCCCCTATGGAAGCCCATGCCAATACAGTCCGGTTGGAACCCTTAATAAGGGGTGCTATGCCCGTTGTCAAGCTTGCACTGATTAGTGTTAAGAATGAGCTTCAGAATGTGCCGTTGACATGGGGGGAGGTGAGTCATTGGACTCTGACCTTAGTTTGGGAAATGGGGGCAGAGAGTGAAGCTCCCCATGGACCAAAGCCAGGCTGGGCAGTGACTGCCTGCACTGTTAAATCGAAAGAAAAGAACAGAGAAACACCTCAGTCCCAGAATGCAGGGGCAGCTAAACACAGAAATGATTTGTGGAGGCAGGCTTTTAAGGCGGATATTCCTAGGGCGGTTATACATGGAATGCCTACTCCACAGCTAGCAGGCACTGGTGAAGGCCCTTCTGAAGATGGAATGGGATTGCCCTGACCCAGGCGGGTCCCCATCTGCTCCCCCAGTAGGGGTGGACAAGCAGAATCCTTTTTCTGGTAGTCCACATAAAGAAGTTTAGGAGGAATTGCGTAGGATAACTGGGGTAGATTTGGGAAACTAGGTCTGCCTGAGCCCCAGACAATGGTCCCTGTCCAGAGGMTGCAGGCATTTCAATAGGATAATAAAAAGGGACCTCATGTAGTATTGCCCGCCAGAGTGGTATGTGCTCCAGTGCGATTTTTAATAGATGCAGGGGTTCAAATTTCTTGAGCAGCCCAGGAGTGGAAATATATCTTGGTAGGAGTAGAAATCTGTTCAGGCCTAATATGTATATATGCCTGTTCCCATGCCACTGGACATGAAACCATTCAAGGCCTAACCCGTTGGTTTGCCAGTCTGCCTACACCAGAAACCATACAAAGCAATAATGGCACTCACTTCCATAATGAGTTAGTCAAAGAATGGGCCAAAATAAATGGAGTGCAATGGGTCTTCCATGATCCTGGGCACCTCAGGCCAATGGAATGGTAGAGCAAGCAAACGGATTGCTAAAGCAGCAGCTTCATTTGAAGAATGCCCGATGGGGTGATAGGCTCTGGACATCYGTTAGAATCCTGAACCAGCAACTTAGACCTGCTGGTAGCCCCTTGTCATGGGCTTTTCCACCTGTGACAGAACAGCTCTTTCCCCAAAGAAATTTGTTAGAGCTTGCCACCTGCTTAGCACCCGGTGCCAAAGTACAAGTCTAACTCCCAACTGTGGGGACTGTTGAAGATACTTTAAAGAGACCTAAGGGTCCTCGGTCCTGGATAATAGCCCTCGAAGGATGGAAGGAAATTCATGTTCCACAGGCTTGGGGGCACCTCCCCAAGACCTAGTTTCTTTTGTTTTCCAGGTCTCGTGTCCAAGCACAAGAAGGAATGTCACTGGCACCATCCCCTTCACAGATGTGATTAGGACTCCGATGATTCTGAATATTGACGCTAGGATGGGAGTGGGTACTAACAGTTGCTCTGGTAATTCTAGCAATATGTGTGCTGGGACTCAAATATTGCTTCTCAAAATTAGCACAGAAATGTGTCTGGTGGCTGTGTTGTCAAATGGAACCARCTGAGCCAGTAAATTTACCACCCAACATATTGAAAATAATTTAATCCTACAACAAATTCATAAATTCAGCCAACTAAACCGCCATAAGAGCCTGCCTGCATACACCTGAATCAGTGGATGAGGTGGCACTGAAAATCCATGCATACTCATCTTCTGACTGGGGAGAATGTCTCCTCAACCTCTGAAAGAGGACTGGCTCATTTACATTTACTACTTACGCAGCTGACAGAAAATATTCCTGGCCTGCACACCGCTGGAATGACACTGTCATTTGTACTAGTGTCACTGAAATTGGGAGGAAAATTCCTTAACACCAATGTAGCATTAAGAAGCAGGCATTCTCTTTATTATGKCGACGGATACATGGGGGATCACTCTGCCCAACATGCATGCCTTATGTTGCATCAGCCAAAGTTTATATTGCTCTGTTACGTACATATGCATTAAATTTCCCACAACGATTATATATATTCATTCTATTTCCTGGAACTAATTATCATATTTGCATAGTCATTACTCATGTGGTCTGAGTCTCTGAGGGGCTTCTATGGGGGTCTCTGGTGGTCTGTAGTGGTTGCTTAAGAGGTGCCTCTTAGTGTCTTTCCATGAACTCTGAGCTCTTTTTCCATATATGGTCTCGGCTTGGCTCCTCTCTTTGTTTGAAAAAGCTGTCTAGTTCCTTATCTTGGTTTTGACTGGTTTCTACTGGTTTATCTGTACTCCTTCAGGATGTACCAGTCACAGTTGTGAGAACTGTGTCCTTGGGTGCATTCTTATTTGAGGCCCCTGGTAACACTCATGATTATCTTAGTAGCAAGGTTTCTAGACCTTTTTCTTCTCTTCCTTGGGGGGTGGCAGCTGACACTAATGATTGGGACCGAAGGGATCATTCTGTCCTGTGGTCAACAATGCTAGATAACACACCTTGGTGTGTAAAGTGACCTTCCAAGTTTGGCTCAAATTGTGACAGTGCATGCCATTATCAGTATAATAGTGATACCTACCCTGGAGACCCTTGAACAGTGAACTTCAACAAAAACTGTGGTACTGATTGCACCTGGGGGGATGGGTTTGGATGTGCTTTTCATTCCTGTGCATGGTTCGTCTCTAACAATCCCAGAGGATTTCCATGGAAAACCCAGACCTCGTGGATGTTCCCAAAGGAAACTCGTACCTGGAACTGTTTAGTCAATTTTAACACCACTTCACCCTGAGATCGTTACCTTATATGTTATCTTCCAATTGCACAAGCTGTATTTCGAGGTCAATTTTGTTTTAACTATTCAATACCACATACTCTGCATCTGTATTGCATTAGCAATTACTCTGATTCAGGTAGAAAGATGGTCTCTGGCTCGCTACCAATACCGAATTGTAAATGTTGCTGACGTCCCTGCCCCAAAAGGCATGGCATGGGCTTATGRTGATCAACATCTTCATAGCACTCTCCCTGCCTTGTTAGGAGGAGTCCAATGTACCCTAGTAGTACCGCTTTTGTGTCCTGAAAGCTACTATCCAGGGCTACCATCTGCTCCTTTAGTCATGGGAGTTCGTTCCAAACGGACACCTACCCCTCTTTAGCGTGACCTCTCATGGGAAGAACAAATAAAAAAGAAAATAGAATGGGTATCAGAGGGACTTTTCACTTGGTATTATGGTATTACTAGAAACCCTGTATCAATAGCTGAGCTGTCAGACCAACTCGACCTATTAGCTAATGCTTCCGCTCGAGGAGATGTACTCCTCAACAAACAGTTACAAGCCACCACTAAAATGACTATTGCAAATAGGTTAGCCTTAGATTCAATGTTATTGCAACATGGTGGAGTATGTATGTATATAAACATGTCAGCAGAACAATGCTGCATCTATATCCCCAAAGTAACTGGATCACTTTCTAACCAAATCAAAATCATGCATAAGGTTGCAACTGATCCAGCCTACACCCAGGGAAGCCTATATGATTCTTGGTTTGGATGCTTAACAGGATGGATAGGACTGAATTTTCAAGGATGGTTGAATAGTTTACTGAAATTTATATTATTTATGTTGCTATTATCTATTGTAATTTGCATTGCTTTCAGATGTATCCGTCATATTATTGAACATTCAGTATTACAAATTAAGTATGCACGCCTAAAATCAACAGGCCACGTACCTGAAACTCTAGAAAGTAACACTGTTACAACTGTCTATACCCCTGTGTAAGTAAAAGGTGTTTTCACCGTAACTACACAGTATGGAAGGTGTTGATGGAGTCGAGGGGTGGGAATGTGGGGGGATGCTCCTAGCTTCCCCCCAACATACACATTTGGTGCCACTTACAAGTAGTCTGAATTCCTGTGAAGAGTACTCAAGGCAGCTAGCCTGCTGTTGGGGGTGTTTGGCCACCCCCCACACCATGTCTGTGGGTACGATGGTCATAACGACGGAGGAGAGTTGAACCCTGCAGCAGCCAAGAGCCAGGGACTGTGCCTGCGTGAAGAGAACTGCAACTGGCCTAGCGACTCCACCTCCACCTTCCCCTGAAGGGTATAAACAGGTTGGCCCTGGAGGCCGTCTTGGGCTCTTTGCGGGTGGCAGTGGGTCTGCCAGCTTGTGGACCCCTTGGGACAGGGACGGGAYGGGGACACCCTCCCGCAGTTACTTCCCTGGGATTGAGGGTATGTTGGCTGCTGAGGCAACACGTGGGTAAGATCAATCAGAACTGGTTTGCCTGGTTCATTCGTTTGGGTAGTTACAGTTAGTATAAATTAGCTAGCTTTGTCTGTTTACTGAGTAGCTGCCATTAGCATAACTCCTAGTGTAATTAGAAAATAAGTATTCTAGTTTCTGTTAAGCTAAGTTTCTGTTAATAAGACTTGTTACTTTGTACCGTTGTAACTTGTGCAGTAAATTTTGATCTTTGAGATAAGTTGTGAAGTTGTGCAGTAAATCTCCKTCTACCCCTCCTCCCCTCCCTTGTGCCACACGAAACCCACACAGTCCGGGACTGTAAGGTAGTCAGYCGTCCCRCAAGAGCTGCTAAAACTGATAAATAACCTACCTGAAGACAATATATATTTCCATTTCTATCAAGTTGCACAGGAGGTTCTGGAAGCAGCAATGCATAACAGAATCTATATGAAACAGAAAAGTACACAGTAGAGAAGGTGTTCAAAATATAATTTCCCGTGGTTCTTTTGATATGGAATATCTATTGTTATTTGAATATGAGGAATATTGTGAAGACAAGTACTCCAAAGCTGGGAAATACAAGATTCTCTGGGTATTCTACTGTTCTTTCTCTTTGGATTTGGCTTTGTCAGTATTTAGAGCTGTCTTTAAACTGTGATCAGTGAGCCTGACCCCCATCAGTCACCTTTACTCTATTTACCTCCTGCTCCTATCAAAGGCATCATACACACCACTAAGTCCTTTTATACTGTTCTAACTGGATCCTCTCTAGGATTAGTCATGCCCCTCCAGGCTTGTCAACCCATGGGTATTAAAAAGAATTCAAGATGAAAGAAAAAGGTAACAAAAAGTCTAGAAAACAGGATCATAAAATTGTCAGATTGTTTCCAGTAAACTTCCYGTGGCTCAGCTGAGCTGTTTCTAGTATATTTCCAAACACTCTGCAAAAAAGGAAAAAATATAAGGTGAATGGTGCAAGAATGTCCTTTTATTGGAAATTTTGGAAGCACTGCTAGACTCAGAGTGGACTGTCAGCAGGATTTCTCCCCAAGTGCAGTACTTGTCATTTCCCTTTGCTGAACCTCATGAAGTTCCTGTTGGCCCATTTCTCTAGTCTGTCAAGGTGCCTCTGAATGGCAGCACAACCAGCTGGTATACCAACCACTCCTCTGAATATCATCTACAAACTTACTGAAGGTGCAGTCTGTCCCATCAACTAGGTCATTAATGAAGATATTAAGCCATATTGGACACAGTATAGATCCCTAGGGTATACCACTAGTGATTGGCCTCCAGGTGGATTTTGTTCTGCCGATCACAACCCTCTAAGCCTGGCAGTTCAGACAGTTTTCAGATCACCTCACTGTCCACTTATCTAATCTGTACCTCWTCAGTTTGTCAGTGAGGATGTTATGGGAGACAGTGTCAAAAACATTTATAAAGTTGATATAAACAATATCCACTGCTCTCACCTCATCCACCAAGGCAGTCATCTCATTATAGGCTATCAGGTTAATTAGCATGATTTCCCCTTCATAAATCCATACTGACTATTCCTGATCATCTTCTTGTCCTTCATGTGTTTAGAAATAGCTTCCAGGATTATAGTCTGCATCACCTTTCAAGGATCAAGGTGAGTCTGACCTGCCTTTAGTTTCCCAGATCCTCCTTCTTCCTCTTCTTGAATATACGATTGCTTTCTTCTAGCCCTCAGGAACCTCTCCCAGTCTCTGTGTCCTTTCAAAGGTAGTCAAGAACGGCTCCCAGTGACATCAGCACTTGTGGGTGCATCCTGTCAGGTCCCACGAACCTGTTTCCACCAAGGATAAGTCTTCCTTGATCAGGATGACATTGATGATGGGTTTCTTTCTTCCTCTTTGTTTGGAGGAGTATGATATTGATAGTACATGGCTCATTTCTCCCCATTAGAGTCCACCTGAGGTCACTTTATGTTTTGCTAACACAGTTTGCTTATTTGCTCTCTCTTCAGTGGTGTATCTTGTAGCCCAGTAATACAGCATTGCCATTGCTAGTAAAAAGTCAAAGGCTTTTTACTGAGATTGCATGTAATATTAACATTTCCCTTTCATGTCCTTGCAAAGGAAGCTGTATATAAGAGTTCTATTTTAAAGTATGGTATCTCAGTGAATTTCTCAATTGGCTAGTAGAATGAGAATGGATAGTTAATAATGAGTACACCATTCTACATTAATGCTGTTAACCTTTTGTGACTTTAACGTCTATCTTATGAGCTTTCCACTTCCATTTTTTACCTTTATAGTTGGAATATTTTACCAAAAAAGCTGAAATGGCTCCATACATGTTAGAGATGGCAAATCCTTAGAGAGGCATGAATGATCTAATTTTCTGCTGAGCAAAAACTTACAACAACTTGTTTAGATAATCTATAGCTACTTATCTCTTGCTGCACACTCAGTTCTTTAAGATCTACTTCTGGAAAAAAAAAGATATATGAAATACAGAAATATACTTACATTTCATCTTCAGTCTCTTCTCATTCTGTTTGCATACCAGCCATAATCACAATTATGAACATTAACACACTCAGTTACTCATTCTTTGTCTTGATTTTTCTGTTCCTCACTTTTCATCCCRCATCTTATATAGACATTAAGTCTTTGTCCCTTTCTGCCATTTTGCTTCATGCTTGAGAGATATTCATTATCTGTATTATGGGATATGAACTGGCACACTTGCATAATGAGCTGCTAAGCTGCCTCCCTGTTCATCTGTCAAAGTTTTCAGAGTTTAACATACATACTGTAAAAACATTTCAGTCATCTCGGCAGCAGTTTTCCTCCCCCTTTCTCCCAAGTACAACTAATAAAACATAATTTGTGAAGTACTCATCTCAATAACTTTTACTAAGTACACCAATCACCAAACAAGCTGAGAAACAGAGGAAGAAAAGCAAAGAGTTTGAAACCACAACATTGTTAAGAGCTGATTGAATTCTGTTTCTTTTCTGTAACCATTGATAATTGTCCTTGTTTCTTCTGCACATTGTGAGCTATGGAAGAAGAAGCAAGATCTTCGTCTAATTATGTTTTACTGGAATTAAGCATTTATGCAATATCCTGAATATAGATCGCTAAGAGGAAACCAGTTCTTAGTTTCCGATACCTTTAGTGTACAATCACCTGCCAGTATTTCCAACCAACACAAACCAACCATTCCAGGGACGGGTGCAGTTTAAGTCTTGCTATCTTCACACAGCAAGTACTGGAAAAATGTGAAGATTTTCAAGTGTTTCCAGGTGAGTCTTAAGGGAAGGAGCTGTGATTTCACACAGAGAAGCCATTCAGGCATTCATTCACCTTTTGGGTAAAGTAGATAAGCTTTATTCTGCTGGCTTGACTTTCTCTGACATCAGCATAAATCCAAAGTGACTGATGCCAGTGGTGTTAGGTGTGCTTAGAGCCTCTTCAGTAGTAAGCTCTCACCTTGAGGATAAAGTCCACCCAGGGAGCTTAAGACCTACCAGTTGTAGTCAGAGGAAAGTTGAATCAAGAGCCAGCTTCTTTTACAAATAGTATTAAGGTGGAGATAATAAAAGACTTCATGATAGATGGCTAATGTAATAAAGAGTAACAGTTTATGGAGAGGATAATATCCTTTCAATCATTTGAGGAAATTCTTCATGTTGACTTAAGCACAAAAAGATAATTGTTTTACTGGGTTACTAGAAAGCTCACAAAGCTTACTAGTTTTTTTCAACTTCCCTGGGGTGTTTGACAGTTTTTATTGTTAGTGTTGTATACGATCCTGTCTCATGACTAATAAAATACACATCTGAATTATAGCCAGGAATAGTTTCAGATATCTGATGATCATTTAAGTTGTTTTCATAAATTTTCAACGTTTTTGCCTCTATCTATTGTCATATAGAGTTCAAATTCCTTCTTTTTATTTTTCCTTTGGAGGGTTGTTGAACAGATAAAAATTACAGAATTAGCTGACAGCTTATTTAAAATTTTAGCAATAAGAACCCCATTTATTTTTTAATGAACAAAGAAACTAGAATAAATGAAYAAAGCTCAGATCAGAATAAAATAAAGCAGATTCATTCTATATATATTTAATATTGCTTTTCATAGATAAATCTCCCAGTTCAATCACGGATATGTCCTCTTCAGTGTGCCAAACAGGTTTGGGGAGCATTTTCTTGAAGGGACTTCTGCCTGCCTTTTACTGGTGTAAAATATTCTATACATTTTCTTGATTTTTTCATTATTGTTAAATAAGAGTATTTTATTTTTTTCTCATGTTTCATCAAGCATTCCTTAATAATCATCAGTGACATTGTCACACATTACATTTTGCAATATTACAGCACATTTTATTAAAATTTGGTTAATTCAAATTTTAATTCACTAAAAGTGTTAGTAGTTGTAGCACGGTAAGGAAATCAAGTATGCAGAGGATCATTTGAACAAAAGCTCCAGGAAAGTAGAATGTAGCCCTGACATAACTATAACATTTTGGTAACTTTTAAATAATTCAAGATATAAAGTATATGGTTAAGAAACTTTTAACAAGAACTAGTGCTTTTGGTTACCAAAAGCCCTGGAATTAGCTGACTGTATCCTTTTAAGAAACTCTCTGATTTTTATACAATGAACCTACAAGTAGAGTTTTGAAATGGTCACATTATTCCAAGATTAATCTACTTGATAGTGATTCTTAGATCTCCATAGGCTTTAGATTTTTAATGCTCAGTATTGCTATATTTTAATTTTCAATATACACTGAAGCTAAACAACAACTTTTTGTGAATTCTTGATATCTCGCTCAAAGTTATTTTGACTATTGAACAAAAGTTAGTTTAAAGCATACCTTATTTTTTAGATCTCACTCAAATGGAGAACACAATGAGCAGCAAGAATATAAAGYCAAAGGTCAAGAATCTCTCAATTTTAGTTACACACAAGTAATTCACAAAAGCCAAGACAGATAAATAGATATGGGGAGGAACAACTTTATTCCTTAAATAAGCACAGAATAATTAAAATAATTTTACTAAAACTTTCCCAAATATTTGTTATTAGTGATAATACKATACTATTAAGAATCCTTGGATAGTAAATTGCTGTCAGATTGAATTTGCTCAGTGCAAAAAGAWCTGGCATTTTAGCTAGAGCTTGCCCTTATCTGCCATCTGTGATGCCCAGTATCRCATCATACTATGACAGTATCAGAAATTAGTATGCTTATAAATTAGCTTTTTGGAATGTAATTATTTTTGTACAGATCATGATACGGCACATGTAGAAACATTTACTGATTCAAATATTTGTTCCTGAAAGTGGATATATATTTTTAGAGTGTTAATAATACTTTCATCAATGTTATTCATGGCATTTTAGAGCCTTTAAAGGTGTTTTCCATTTATTAGCGTCAGTAATGTATTGAAGGAATGAWAAGAAAACAGGTAGGAAAGTGCACCTAGTGCAGTCTCTCATCATTTTATCACCAGCATATTATCAAAAAATTCCACTTAAAAGCCATGTAATGAATAAAGAAATTAAAGAAAATTATTTAAAAAGCTAAAGGGTTCATAGAAATAGAACAGAATGAAAAGAAATGTCAAGAATCAATTATTATAGATGTCTTCAAAAGAAATCTGAATCAAGCAAACTAAATACAGCTGACAAGAAACTTTTTTTAGTATATAACAGGACCAACGGAATTTTTCTTTATCAAGATACAGTTTGTAATCAAGGGATTTTGGTGTTTAAAGCTGAATTTAGCATCCTTTCCTTTAGTTCCCAATTTTTATTTTTTTTTATGGATGTTTATTTCCCACTGTCCCAGAAGATACATAAATTACTGTGGTATTGCCAGAAATTTCCATAAACAAAAAGCTATTTGCACAGAAAAAGCACTAACACCCAAAGATTAATGAAAGAGAAGACTCCAGATCTAAATCTAGTAATCTGTATAGCTTCTATTTTATTCTATTTTAAAAAATACAAGAATGAAATTGTTCACAAACAACCAGAGAAAATGAATGTAATCCAATTACTTAATGGAAGTTTATTTCTCATTTAGTAGTTCCTTGTGTTCTGATAAAACCAATATAATTGATTTGAAAAGAGCTGATTGCCATTCAGTTAATATTTATTTTAAACCTATTTTATCCATAGAAGTTCTCATTTTCCACATGAAATGTAGAGAGTCCATATCTATCTATCTATCTATCTATCTATCTGTCTGTCTATCATCTACTCCATCTTTTTATGTATATACATATCTACCAAAGTAACTCAATCACATGTATGATTCCTGGATCATGTCATCTCCATATATACCTACCATAAATGCAATTTAATTAAAGGTAGGTGACTTCTTTTTCTAAAATGCCAGTGAAAATATTAGTGATTCACTTTGTGTTCACTTTTTCATCACATGCTGCCACATGTGATCTGTGAAAAGTGGAAATACCTCTCAGTTTATTTACTTTGCGGGCACTCTGTCAGCAGAATCACTTGAGTTAACAGGGATTTGGTAGTATTTAAGAGTGGATACTGTCGTAAGGCCAACAGATTTATAAGACTGCATATACCCCGTCTCAACAATCAATCAAAAAAGGAAAAAAATGGATCAAAGAATCTGGTTCAGTTCACATTTTATTATCAGAGCTTAGTTTTGAAGGTGTTTTGACATCTTTTAGAAATGAATCTGCAGGTCAACGTGTATTTATTAGTTTTAAATCAAGCTAAATACAAGGCAAAAAGCAGGATATTCACTATTGAGTTAGTATAATATTTAGAATATATATATATATATATATATATATATATATATATATATGATTTCTTCAGTCTCTCTAAAAGTCCTTATTCTCATCAAGGTTGCATCTGACCTATCAGTCCTCTAATAATTTCTTTGGGCAATGAGGCCTTGTTATGTGCTGGTTAAATTGGAAAGTCACTATCATTTTATTTAAGCAAGAGGTCACCACTGAAAGACCTTCCTTCATGTGCTTTTATCGCCTCCAGATATTACTAAGCTGAATATATTCAGATAAACAACCACCTCTGCTGTTATATTTAGAACATTTGCTAGTCTATGAAAATCAGATTACTAGTTAAAGCAACACTTGTTGCCATGGTAGCAGGCTGTAGTTTCATGCCTTGTTGAATGAGATCATGCAGGCTGGAAGCTAACAAAATTGTTTCTTTCTTCCAGGGGTTCAACATTGAGAAAAAATCAGTGTGAGAACTGGTTGTGTATAATTTAGCTGAGCAAGATATTGACATGAAGTGGAAGGAAATGTTGAGAAAAAAAAATCAGAACTTATATCATACTCACTTTAGGAAACTGAGTATCTACATACAGTCTAGAAGGAAGTGTCTCTGTCCCATGCATACTCACAAAGTCCTGTTCAGAGATAAATTTCTGTGGCATCTCAACTTTTCTTGCGAAAGAATAAAAGAGGAGGTATCATCACCTCAAAGATAAATCTAAGTACTGGAGAGATGAGAGACTTAGTCAAGAATGGTGATTTTATATCAAATGTTCCAATTTTCAGCTAAGTATTATAAAGCCTATGCAACTGYGTCGTTTTCGGTGAGGTTCTCTCAATCCCTCTTGGGAAATTTATGATGCTCTGTTAGAAACAATGAAATATTTACTGGAACCTTAGACCATTTAGTTGTGTCTAGACTTAGCTATTGAAGCATTTCTTAGTGTAATCCTTCAGTCACCCAGATTTCAGAACTTTTGGAGCATATCAGTGCTTTCTTTGGGCCTTCATAAATAAAAATCCTTTTCTTCTGGAAACAGGATGGTAGAGAGTGATCTGTGCATGCTCAGACTCAGGGGCAGCTCTTACCCTGAGAATAATGGAGTCTATCCCTACCAGAGCTTTATAAACTTTGGTAAGATCTTTCTAAGTCTTATTTTCCTCTTGCAGTATACATGGATGGTGTTCATGCTAGCAACAAGCCTGACAGGACAATAGACCAGATCAGAAAGTGAAGAACTATAAGTGCACAGTGCTTTCACTGTAGGAAACAGTGGAGCGTTCCCTAAATATCCCAAAGTTGCTGAAAAGGATATACAGCAACTAGGCTTGAACGTGAAAAGTGGTTTGTGGGAGAAAGTGAGAAGATTCCAGTGCCTCAGATCCTGCCATTTCAGTTGTGAGGTGTGATGASAATTTATTGTGTAAGTATATACATATATGTATAAATGCCACCATCCTTTCTGAGGAAAAAAAAAAGAAAAAAAAATCAAGGAAGGTTTGGTTTTATTTTTGTTTTGTCTGAGAAGTGTGTTCAGTATAATGACTTTTAAACTGAGGTTGGTAGTGAAGCATTTAGGACCACATCAACCTGCTAACATAGTTCTTGTCAACAACAAAAGCAAATCTGAGATACCTAAGAGCAAGTTGACACTTCAGTGTAATTGGTTCTGTGGACAGTTGTGCCTGACTGCCAACATATCAAGGAAGAGTCTGTATTGTCTTCCTTGTTTACTTTTGCCCTTGATAATACTGTATGGGCTAAATCAGAGTAGGAAGACTTAAAGCATTTGTCTGAGTGACTCAAAAAACATAAAAGATCAGCCTCTCATCTGGGAAATGCTATTTTGCTGTAACTTTTTGGAAAGTCCAATTATTGCAGATGTAGATGGTACATGGCAGTGTAAAATWCAACATCACAGCCAAGAAGTTGATAAGAACCAGTACATATTACTAAAGAATGTTTCAGTGCTAAAATTTTGTGGTTCATACRAAGAAGACATCCAAGGACATCATTTTCACTTCAGTCTTTAAAACCAGGAACTTTCCAGTCAGCATTTGAAATGGTATGTGAAGATGATCCATCATTGAGACATCATATCTTTCTTGAATTTAAGAGGAAATTAGAAACCATACAGAACRAACTACTGAACTGCAAGTACACTGTTCATAGAGACCACATCAAGGGTGAACTTGAAAAACCAAATTGCTTTTCAGTTTAAGCTCACAAAATGACAAACAAGCTTTGTGTCATGAATGGGGATGCTATTGTGCTATATCTTAGAGAAAAATGTGTCAAGAGCCCTAAGCACCCTCCATTCCTGCCCAGTAATGTGCTCTGTGCTCCAGACCAGGTCTCTGTTAAGCGTGAATTACTTGAGAAGCCTTGGCTGGCCATGGAGATCTTTGAGAAAAAAAAATGAAAGAAACCTCAGCAGAGGCTCCTCTCCCAACAACTCTGCTAAGCCTCATTGGTGGCTCCCCCTACCTTCCCTCAGGAGCAGCTTTTAAGCTGAGGTTCCCATGCTTGATCCCTGCCTGAGTCATATTGCTGCTGCATTGCAGTCATGCACATGCCTGGCCATGTACCTTGCTGATCCAGACTCTGACCTTGACCAATGGACTTGACTTCTTGGCTTGACTTTGGACCTGTCTCATCACTRTGGACTGGCCTGGCGGGCTGTGCCTGATCTTGGTTGCACTGGGCTGTGGCTGACCCTGGTTACTGTCTCCAGACCTGATCTTCACCCTGACTTGTTGATTCAGCCTCCCAGTTCGGCCTTGGACCTGCCTCATCTCCAGTGCCTTATCTGTGATTTGGACTCTTGGCTTAACCCTTAGCTTTCATCACGAGACCTGCTCTGCTTACTTTCTCAAATACTGTGGGACTGTCCGCTTGCCCATGAGGCCTTGCGATCATACCTAGCTCCTAGCTCCCCTTCTCTTGAAGAGCAGCCTGCCCTTGCTGCTCCCTTACAGATATTACTGTTGAATGTGTTGTGTAGTGCTTAGAAGTGTGAGAAAGAAGAGCTGTATGTTTTCCAACAGTAATGAAATCTGCTTTTCAAGCGTGTGAAGTGTGTGAAYGCAAACTAACTGTTCAAATGCATGATGGCAAAGCATTAGGGAAGGACAGATTGAATGGAGTACAGGCACAATAAATGAATTCTTGTTCTCACATTTTGTGTGCTGGTATAGCTACTAATTCAATGTCATCATGCAACAGCTATCTCACATAGCACACAGAAATTGAAAGTGTTTTTTTTGTGTATTAGTCTGTATTTCCCTTGTTTTCTCTGAAGCATATAGTTCTTCTAGAAAAAATAGTGAAGAAGATTTTGCTGAGACCAAGTGTAACACATGAATTTYGAAGGAAGAACTCTAATACTGCTCATGTATTAAACTCATGTAAACTCTTGGAAGAGTTAAGAGAGCATATGGAGAAATTTCAGGAAGAGTTGGACTGGAATTCAGTAACTATTAATGACTCTCATGGACTATTCAGTCTTTTGAACGATGGACAACTTTTTTGCCTTCTTACTTTCTTTATGCTCATTATGCTTCATATGGATATACTTTACAAAAACAGCAGATGACAAATATGGACAGAACAATGTTGAATATTGCAATATCAGCTTTCAAATGCTATTGCAGCTAACTTGGAGCAGACTGATGGATTCTCAGCTCTTCACAAAAACAACATCACCTGCACTTTAGCCAAGAAAAGAGAAGTTACACAAACTGACCTCAGCTGAGTTATGGAGGAAGCTTGTGATAGCTAACCATGTTGAAGACACATTTTCACAGTGATCACCTGGTTACCACCAGACTGGCTGATATGGAGGCTGTTAAATAATATGTCTAGCATTTTCCTGGAGGAATTAAATACTTAAATCAAATGTTATCTGATATTAGTACAAAAGAAATCAAAGACAGCTCAGTATTTTATATGGACACAGAGCTCTCAAGTGATGTAAAATCTACTACATCACTGTTGCTTTCCTTGGGTCAAAACAATGTAAAGGAAATTTTTAATTAAATTACAAAACTGCTTAAAATTCTTGTCACAACATCCATGACTATCAGAATAAGAAAGGTGATTCTATACACTGAAAGATGTGAAAATGTATTTGTGGATCGCAGATACATACATACAGAACAAATCAGAGCTCCATCAGTGCTGTTGACAGAGAATGAATTAGTGAAATCTGCTCCAAACTTCAGCATCAAAGTCACTGAGCTGTTTGCAAGTCTAAAGAACAGATGGATTTTTTTTTTTTTTACAAGACACAGTCAGATGCTGATAAGAAAAATGTACCTCCATAAAAAGTAATCCATTATGAGTAATTAGCCTTTTAAATGTGTGGTCTTCTTTCTCTGTTTTCCAGTGTAGAACAATAAATATTCTTGTCTTTTTAGCCTTATCTCCATATTAATAACCTATACTGTTCCTTTTTGTATGGTATTAATCTCTCAGACCTCCACTGTGTTATAYGTGTTGAGATTCTCACCAGCTCAAAAAGCATTAGATTTGCCAGTGGCTGGACTATGCAAAGGAGAACTGAAAAGTGCTCTGGATTTCCTAATTTAGAGGTACCATTAGCTGTCTCTCTGAATCACAACAATCAGTCACAGTATATCACTCTTACTGTCTTCATCCCAATTAGTATTTAATGATTTATATCAAGTGGCACAGGTTCAATGGGAGACAGTGCCCTTTCCTGCTCTTTCCTACAAGCTAATTGATAGGGCTCCCCYGTACTAAGAATCTAATTGTAGATTACATCTTTAGGACTCTAATCTGCTCCACTGGGCCCTAATCTTGAACAAAATAGACAATCATAAAGAAATTGTAAAAGAAGTGCAAGAAATGCCTGAAATGACAGGTCCATGTTAGAACGCATCCTGATAAGAGGAATAAAAATAACCAAGACCACTAGCATTTGTCACCAGCAAGTAGAATACTCCTACCAATGGAAAATAATTCCCTCAATATTTAGTGGCAAATAGATTAGGAGAAAAACAAGCTTGTTTCTTCTAATACAATAAAAACATTCTGCTCCAGAGTTTTTTCAAAGAGACAAATCAACCTCCTTTTCAGTAATTAGCAACCCAAAGAGTAGCAAATTGTAGCAAAATGTTCTGCTTCATTTAGTCACAATCTTCAAGAAATTAGGACTAATGGATAATCCAAAGGGAATCCATTATTACTGAAAGGCATGTCTGAGACGTGAAAGATACACAGACTCCCTTGAAGGTAGTTTATTTTGCCCCATATTTGCAATTTATTTCTATGCCTTTAAAAAGGAAGAGACAGAGGAATAACATGACAATTTTAATGCTGTGCACAGCTTGCTCTTACATGTGGTGCTAAATCTGATAATCAGCTACATTCCAGATAAAATGAAACAGTACTGTTTTGTCCAGGGTGCCTGGGTAATGGTCACACACCAAAAGATATGGAATTAATGGGTGGAGAAAAAGAGAAGGTTTCATCTCTGAGTTATGCCAGTACACGAAGGGAAATGTCTGCTTCTCACTGATAAAAATAGATACATTTGTTTCTTGCTGAAAGGGCTTAAAATACTCCCTGTGATGTGGGAAAAAAAGGAAATAACTATGGGCCAACAGAACTTGCTTTTGAAAAACAGTTGTATGTTTTGGACAATGTCCTTAGACAAGTAACAGGAGATTAATGTTGTTGGCAATTGTCACTCAGAGCATCCTAATCCCAAGAGGCACCACTGTGGCCATTTCTGAAGTTCTCAGGTTCCTTGTATGCCTCAGCTAATGACACAGGAATAAATTGTATTTTGAAAGATATTACATATCTGTTCAAATTTGGCAGATGAGATACTTTTACATATGTCTTTATATATTTTTACAAGAGAACAATGTGTGAGCTTTCTCCATGCTTTTGAGCATCATACATGCAGCATTAGTACAATTTCTGTTATTGTTCTTAGCCCTGTTGCTGCTATTACAAAGGAATATGAGAGGTGAAACTCACAGGGAAAACTTCTCCCACTACTTTTTGCTAGTACTGCAAAAGAAGTACTCTATTCTTTCTGTGTAAGATCTGAGCTGCCAGGTGCAGTTGGTAACTGTTTGCTTTTCACACTTGCTCATCTGAATTTAAGTTGATTAATTGACTCAAATGAGGAGGCAGAAAACTGAGTCTCTGGTTACTTCTGGCTTGCCAGCTTTGAGGTTTATTATCTCAGATGAAAATCATAACCTATGCCTYAGTTTTTGCCTGGATCTCTGAAGGTTTCACCTATGAAACATGAAACGTCATCCCCAATAAAGTCACCTTCAAAATTTCCATTGAATTGAATGAGGAAAGGATTTCAGTTCTAATGACTGAGCTTTATGGTTCTCTCAGGTATTGTATGGATAGGGATTTGAAGTTGGAAGTTATTTAAAATTCAGAATCTTCTGTAGTTTGTATAACATCCAACACTAGACTCTGTAAAACCATTGACTTTTTTAGCATAAACTTTTCCCAATTAATTTGTGAAGCATTAGCTTTTAAAATTGCATAGAGAAGTGAATTAATTTTACATCATACATATTTTTATAGCTAATAGAAAATGAATTTAACTGCATATTTAATTTTTAAAGTGTGCAGTAAAATGAATGATAGATTTTAAGATGTATTATGCAGTGTGAATATTTTTATAATTCATAGAAAATGAATATATACAGATTCTTCATGATACACAAGTATTTCAGGGATTTTTTCCCTTTTTATAAATTCAATTAAAGTCACAGAAATTACAATTTATGGATGATCTATTATATTTTTACATGCTGAAGTACACATTAAGCTTCCAATTTCTCCTGTAATACATTCAGCAAAATGTGTTATCTCTATCATTTAATAGAATTATATAAGAATAACATAAGAAATTGAAAGATTTTGAAGAATACATTGATCGAGTTAGACCTATTTACATTGACTGAATCATATGTAGTGTTGAGGTGTGTGCCCAGAATAGAAACAAATGTGATTAGTTACAAGTGGTATTTCACTTGTTTCCTGGAGTTAAAAATCTGAGCGAGAACCAAAGTATTTGACTGGACATCAAATTATTATTCAGTGCTTGGCTCCAGCCATGTTATTGCAAAGTTGGGCTCCCAGATTCCCTATCTTTAAGGTAGAATGAGACTTCCTGATAACTTACAGTCTAAACAACAGTACATCAGGACTAGCCAGACATTAAAAGTGTGTCTACAAATTCAATAGATGCACCTGAATAACCATTCATAATCCCATTCATTTGGGATCCAGATCACAGAGTTATTTGCTGTTGCAGGTGATTCTCTTAGTAAGCCTCAGAAATCAGAAGAGGGGCTGCTGTCTGCATAACTGCTCATTGGCTCGGGTACTCTGCCTGGAATTTGGAGATTGGATTTGTTTCACCAGCCTTTGGACATCTATTATGTAGACACCTATATCTGAAGTAGTCATCTAGGCTGTGTTTATAATCAGTTAAGATAAATAGGCAGTTGTAGTAAGTAGTTCCTTAACTGTTTTAGACAATTATCTTAATGAAGTGGATCCTTCCTTGTTAATTTTAACATTCTGGTTCAGACACACACTTTACAAACTCCTGGGCCTTGATTACTTGTATGTGGTTCTAAACAGGCCATCTTTTGAAATGTTTCCCACTGAATTAAGCATGGAATGCATTGGGATTTAGCCTGAGGATTTATAAAAAAAWATATTTTTAATGAGGTTTGGGATGAGGTGGCTGGTTTTGGATTTTATTTTTTGAAGTTTCGTTGGATTTTTTTTTTTCCCCTTGCAACACATTAGGTAACAGACATATTTTGTATATCCTTCCCCCCCCCGCCCCAAGGAGAGAGGCCTCTACAACAGTTTTGAAAGGTCATTATATCTATACTCTTTCAACTGGTGAAAGTCRAATTCACCATTGATACACAAGCAATCTATTTACATGGGCAAGCATTTGTGGTTGCCTTCAGAAATTAGCATTTTTTTTTGCCCAAAAACACAGTCAGAAAGTCTCCCAAAACACCTCAGTGAGCAGTGTAACGTACATTAAATTTTGCAGGACTGGTAGAACTAATATGTACTGCACAAAAAAAATCAGAAAACCTTTAGCTCTGAGATGTTTTAATTTTCTATGCATTTATAAAGCAAGTGGCCTCTCAACTTAAACAAAATAGCCATTCATAATTTTTCACCAAAAGTTGAAATTTATGATGAATGTTTTCTACRCATCTTACAAAAACAAATAAGCAAAAAACAAACAATGATATGTTAAAACCTAATGATGGTCGCTAGCTTGCAAGAAGACAATAGCAAACACTATTATTATAACATACCATGAATGTCTATGATATGATGTTTATATTTTAGWTGTGTAAGATTAGGAAAGATGAGTGCCAAAGAACCTCGTTTTGTCCTCAGCAGGCAGGGCTCAATTTCCAGAGCACCATCTAGATGATACTTTGGCACTTTTTGAAATTGAAAATGTGTTTCCAAAAATACAACCAGTGCCTATCATTGCAGATCAATGCAAATCATGGAGAGCCCTGCAAACTTGGGATAGATAAGATGAGTTCTACCTATTTGAAAATACACAAAGAGTTCATATCTCTAAAGCATGCTGATATGTAAGTACAGTTTCCACTAATATCTATACAGTTCATTGATCCCTTTCAGTGAAAAATTTGTCTCCTAATGCTATCATCTCTAATGTGTACGTAGCACACGTGAGAAACCGTTGCAAAAGCATCACTGGAAAGATTAACACATCATCACAGAGAGTATCTGGCAGCATACATAGGCAACCCATAGCCCATGACTCGCAGTTGTTAAAACAGTATTTGTCCTGTACTACCTTATAAGGAACGAATCAAGATTACAGCCAAAGTACCTGGCAAAGCGAAATGTCATCTCTGCCACAAAGAGTTTACAACATAATTARGGACCAAATACAACACTTTACTGTAACAAATAAAAAGGACAGAAATGGAGGTCTCAGAGAGAATATCTGTGCTATTATTTTAGCAATTCTATGTGTTTAATTAGGTATTGAGACAAGCAGATCACAGCTGTCTAAAAGTTGTATGGAAGGAGTGACAGAGATAAGGGGAAACTGTCTTCCCAAAACTGGATAGAAGGTTTTACACTGATACTTTCAGCRTACTGACAGTTCTTTTTTCAGGTTATTCTGGAAGCAAGGCAAAGCCAATGCTTATAAATGCTGCTGCTGTCTCTTTTAGTAGTCCAAGCTCTATTGATAAAATACAGCATTTGAATTCCTTGCTAGTACTTAGTGAATGGTACAGGACTCTTACTCAAAAACTAAATGATGATTGCATTTCAAAAAGTGCCAGAGATTAAGCAGCACATGAGTTAGTGTGGATTCAGCAAAGACAGCCAAGTAGAAATCTTAAATATGGAGATATTTCTAAATTCTAAGCAAGCTTTTTGATACTCACATTTTGAACATGTAGCCTCCTAAATTTTGACTTTTGTGGTTTTGTTATTCATATGMGGGCCTGATGGGAAAAMMMMCCCACAAATTTTAGGTTTTATCCATTGCTTACAGCCTATAAGGTACATGAAAAAATGTCTATCTAGATGCTTAGCTGGAAGCACCAAGTACTCTAGGAAGGAGAAGTATCAATTTGACTCTCAAACCACAAGGAAAGAGCCACCATGGAATGTCGACAGTGGACATGATAAAGGGCTTGTTACCAAAAAGCATTCTTCAGTGGAGTTTTGGAGCCCTGACCTATTTAACAAAAGGCAATAGCTTGCAGGGGATGTCTGACCTTTCTGTTGAATAGGCCAGCTGGCTCTGGAGCTAAGATTTATGACTTTCAATGTTCCTACAGTGTGAAAAACAATAGGTCATTATTGCTAAGTAGAAACCTAAGTAATATTTTAAAAAGCAGGGCATGGCAGCTTTTTATCCTTTAGTGACAAATAATGTAAATTTATAGCTGCTTTTGTTTAATTAAATATATGTTAATTACAGTCTTTGCAAGAGGCAAACAGGGCATAATTTTAGATTATTGTAAGCAGGTGCAGCTCTACTGAAATCATTGTTTACTCAAGGTCTGAATTTGGCCTTATTTGCATAATTCATGAAAGCAAATGTATTTCTATATCATCTTCATCCCTTTTCTCCTGGGAAGTTTTTAAATATAAGTTTCTTGTGTATATGAAATGCTGATTAATGTTTTTYCTTATTTAGTCAGTGTTTTCAATTAAAATTTGAAAAAAAAGAAAAAAAAAGAACAGTTCCATAGATATAAAGAACTACTTGCCAGTTGAAGCATCCATATCTTGGTAAGTTTTTAACAGAAAATAACAATTTAGTGCATTTCTAATCTATTTAAACTTCTAATTTGTATATGTTATTAATTTGACCCTTTCTCATTATTTACATCAAAATTAATCTACCCCTCATTTCCTGTATCAAGAAAAATATAAACAACAAGCTCTTTAAGTTTACTGAAACTGGGAGATATAATGTAAATGCACTTTGAAAAAAATATAGTTTTTCAACTCCCATCAACAAAGCAATAAATCAGTCAGGCTTTACTAATTCAAGTTTTGTTATTGCTTCAACTTTTGTTACAGCAGCTTTGTACAGCACATTTGCAAAATGCATAATAGGATCACTGAGTGGAATGGAAGCAAACGATAAAATTGCATGAAAAACCACATCACTAAAACTATATTACTAACACCATAAATAGTATGACATTACTCTGCAGATAATTTTGCAGCAATCAAATACATTGCAAGCTGGTATTACTATTTTGCTTCGGAATTAAATTATTTACTGTTAAAAGTATTAATATGGTATCACTATTAATGGTAAGAGTTTGGCAATGATACGACTGTTCCAGAATGTGGTTATCTATTGTTTTCATAACTTAATGATGAAAATCAGAACCCCTTTATAAATGTAAATAACACACACTGGTGTGCATACCAGGCACATTTTTTTTCACTGTATTGTTCATCRTTTTTCTTTAGTCTGCTTTACATAGGCATAATGCTTGACCATTTCCTTAACAAGCATCTTAGATTTGATAATGGGTGAAGTGATTGATCTGGACAGGTAAGGGGAATGGGAGGGCTATTTTAAACAGTTACAGAAAGCTGAATCATTATGAAAGTGCAGGCACATAGAAAATCCTTACAGGTTAGAGATATAAGCTATATATGTCTGTTCAATTGTGATCCTTAAATGGAAACAGCACTAAAAATAATGATTTTGAAAGAGTAATTTTTACAGTTTATATAACTGTGTTCTATTGCTAATTCTCAGCTCAACTGAGGAGATTAAGTAGGTAGATCTTTATCAGAGATACATTTTTTTTGTTGCTTTTTTTTTTTCTTTTTTTTTCCTTATGGGATACTGTTCATTGAATATAAATAACTGTTAAAAAATTATCTTGAAATAATTTTCCTCCTTGCTTGATCATATTTCAATGAGCATGTATTTTTAGTGTCAGTTTTATAACAATTCCAAAAATCACCAGTCTTGTGACCAACAGTCTAAAAAATATTTTAGTACTCCCTTTTACATCCTAAAGAAGAAGAAAAATTCCATGGCACAGGTCTGTCATTAATCCAGCAATTCAGGAAGCCTGATTTGGCAAGCAAAATATTTATAGATTTCAAAGATTCTCAAATTTCTACTGAGTTGCTGGGCACACTGAGAAGTGGAGGCACTCACTCATCACAGAAAGTTGTTGGTTTTGTACATGATGAACAGACATACGGTGTGTCAAACAGCTCCACTGTAACAAAAATAGATGTAAAATCTGTTGTGGGGTTATCACTGAAGAGTCCATTAAGTTAAATTGTGAATAAATTCAACTAGATTTTGCCAAAAGACTTATTTAAAAAAAAAAAAAAAACTCTGCAGTTCCTCTACTGCTCAAACAATCACTGTATATACAGAAATTTGTAATGACTCACAAGTCTTCCCCTCAGCTCCCCTTTTCCAGGGAAGGACTAATGATCCAATATCTTTATTTAGGATCTCTCATAAATGTACAGTTTACATTCCTTTTTGGTATTTTCTGGTAGTTGAAAGTAAGTTGAGGTGGAGGTAGTGTTAGTGGAAATGCGGAATTGAGAGGTAGATCTCATATTAAACAGGAAATAATTCATGGAACAGCAACAAGGTTTTTATCTCAATGATGCTGATACAATGGGGTCTTTAGGTTCTCTAATTGGATTTGGAGCTCTTTTAGCAGCCTAGACAAATTGCAAGTGCATAATTTATGAAAAAAATATCAAATTCAACAACTTGTCTTCAAGAAATCACCCAACATTCAGCCAATCTCTCAAACAAAATGTGGTAAATGACAGAGAACAGACATAACCATCCACTGATGCAATAAGAAACACCTCGTGGCCTCAGCTAATTGCCCTTGACTATGGCTTTAAAATTAAAACACACCACAAGAAAACTCTCCATATATTTTTTTCCGCAGCTAGCTATTGCAAAAATGCCCTCATGACCAGTCTAAGTGTACCAATGTAGGCATATAGGTTTCAGGAAAGTCTTCATGGAACTTTGTGGAAGAAAAACATAAAATTCTCTGTAAGAGTTTTTTATTTCTCATTTTTATCGTAAGAATGATATATATTTGCACAGCCCCAATTTAGGGTAGAATTTCTGTTATGCAAGAAGAGAAAGAACATTTTTATACAATGTATTTAGTGAAAGTAAATGTCATAAACTGCAGAATCTGGTACAGAAAAGTTACAATCACTGTGTCTGCAGAAATCAAGATTGTTCCCAAAATATGATGAAAGCAGGGTAATAATGTTTGCAAAGGCTTTTATTTGCTATTAGTTTAAGTTGTGTCCTAATTTATGCATTAGAACAACATTTTTACTCTGACATCTTTCTGCATTAGGTTTTTAATCATTTGAAACACATCAGCCAGCAGAATACAMGTTTGCAGGCTGTGAACTGCGAGCAAAATTTCCCTCTCGGAGATATATCTACATCAAGTAAGAGAACTTTAGTTTTCCAGAATATGAAAAACTATTGCCAGTTTGAACTTTAGAGCATATGGATAGCYTTTTTTAAGAGATTTATTGAATAGACCTGATATCAGAATATGGTTTACCTCAAGGGGGGTGGGGGGGAGGGGGAAGGCATAAACATTAGCTATAGAGGGAGATGATTGCTTAGTTCCCAGTGCTAATGAGAAATTAGAACACAAACCCTACAAATTTAAAACAAAATGCATATCTCTGGCTAATTTCTTAAAGAAGAAAATAGCATGCTAATGATATCTGAAAAGCCTTGTCAGCTTAGCTGTGAAATGCAATCAGTTTGTCAAAACATGGAGATGGATATTGAAGTTTGACTCCAAGATATCATTGAAGGCATTGTTATTTTACTCTGAATTGCAAATTTTAAAGTCTTAATTAGAGAGCTGTGGAGTAGGTGCAATATCCTGAATTAATTGATGAATTGCTTGTTTGATTAAAGTGTGATTAAACAGATTTATTTTTATTTCATATTCCATAAATGATAAATGACTCTAAAACTAGTTCTGTAATTGTAACACATACAGTAAATGAAGAGATTAATGTTTAATTAACTAAGGTCTTAACTATAGCACTTGGGGCTCTATTCATTAAGGAAAATCTACAGTAGCAATGCTGGCCTAACAGTTTTTTTACAGTAGTTTTGTATGGAGGTTATAGTTTATAAAGAATTATGCTAATTTCTGAAATAGCTAAWGGGCTTTTTCCTCAGAGAAGAGAGTTGTAGGTTTAGGTTCTTACTTGTTGCAAATTATACCTGTATCTGTACTGAAGAAAATTTGCTGATTTCTACCACACATGATTTTGATGCTAAGTATATTAGAAAGCTGTTGGGACAAATCAGTCTTGAACACGACTTCGCAACTGCATTTTGATAAACTTGATCTCATTTGATTAGGTTTCAATCATATTGCATTCATCTTTTATTAAGAAAAGATCATTATGTGAAGGATTTCAAAATATGGTTTCATTCCAGTTCAGAAATAAACCTGAACATCCTTATATTCTCTGTGAAAGAAAATTCATTTTAGTTACATCTTTTACTTCATTTTAGAATTTTATTTTCAGACATCTACTGTTGAAACCCTGAAAGACAAACAATGAGTTTTGAAGGAAAAACTTTATCTGGAAAAGAACATCTTCACATTATTAATGTTTAGATAATGTGGTTCTATATTTGTCTCCAGATCAGCCACAGAGAGCAATAGAAAAGTGAAAGTGAATTCAGAGGGGGGAAAGCAAAACAATTCCAGCTAAATTAATAGCAGATTTAGAAATCACTTCTGATTTTTACCCTGTTAAGTAAAAATGAAGGAAAAGATTTTGACCTTTAGAACCATGGGCATATTTGAAAACAAATCATAAAGGTCTTACCTGACTGAAAAACAGTTGAGTACAGATCTTTCCACACTTACTGTATGAGGTTCAGTAATGCTATAATCTCACAAGAAATAAGGAAATAAATATTTAGCCAACAGGTCTATAGAAAAGAAAGTTGAGCACAACTGTATGAAGCAACTACCCTGAGAAAGTGAAGCTGCAGTACTTTTGTCTGAGATATGTAAAGAATACATTATAAATACTTTTTCCACAGTTTGACCAGTCTTTATTACGCAATAGTTTGAGACCATAGTTTTATTTTTAGATTAAAAASAGAAGAATAATATAGTTACAAAAATAGGCAGATACATCTTTGTAATTGTTTTAAATCATTGTTCCATTATGGTAAACCTTATAAAAGTTAAATACCTATCTCATCAGCACCACTGTATTTTGGTGCTTCTAAAAGATTTTAATCGTTTCAGGATACAGGGTATGAATTTAATACTGACTGTGAATCTTACAGTCTTACAGGTCATGACTTAACAAGCCCTTATTTCCACTTCCATTGGAAATAATGGCTCAGTCACAACCAAGCAAAGGCATGTGTGCTCTGAGATCTCAGAGCAAATATGAAATAATCCCTGTCAGTGGTCCATATGTGATCATCAGTGCAAGGATCCATAAAAAGACTTGAACAATTACATTTTTACCCTTTCAATTTTCTGTTCAATGCATTTGACAACATTAAACTATTTCATACTAATGAGTCATTTCTATTCTGAGCTCAGCCACTTCTGGTATTAAAACCTTGACATGTGAATTTTATAAGGCCACTGAGAACACTTTTTTTTTTTCTCCACTGAGCTAGAAAACAAAGACCTGATAATAGTATTAACCCAACAAAAATTAGTTTTGTCATAAGTTCACAAAATTATATCAGTGTATCATTTACAGACTCAGTAACTATATAGATAAAATTAAGCCTTCCTTACCATATTATCATAAAATAAATTGACCATGAGTAATCATCATGAAATTGGCTATGGCAGCACATCTTTCCATTATTTTGCCTTCTGAGTTATTTAGGGCAAAAAAATAGACAAGGTTACATCAAGCTGTTAAATATACTTGTGTTGGTATTTCATTTTCAGTGTGTATTTTTCAAATATATAAATATATGATTATACAGTCAAGCAATTTTACAACTTTGAAATGGCTTCAAAACTGAGAAAACTCCTCTTTGGGAGGCTGACAAAAAGAAGGAAGTCTTGGGATTACTGAGCCCTGAGCTCAAAAAYGTTTGCAGCACTTGCAAGATGATTAAGAGAGGCTTTGGTGTTGATCTGACCTGAGTAAATGTTAACAATTGCAATATTTACTGTTATATTGTGTTGTTTTCATTATTATTATTTTATAGAGCTCTTGATTTAGAGTTTAAACCCTAAACTTCTGCTTTGGAAGTCTACACACACACACACTAAATTCCTATTTACACATTTTCATTGTGTATTTTGAGTGATTCTCAGGCCAGTTTGGTAGGCAATATGAATGATCTCTTAAACATGTTTTAGATAAAGCAGAGATATCAGTAGTTCCTCCTTCTTCAGTTTCTGCAGAGCTCTTATCTCCAGCTCCCACTGAATGAAGACGGAACGGTTTTTCTTTGTCTCTATAGCTAATTGTGGGTGGCTTTGGATCACACGTCTTGACCAGGTTTCCTCAAGCAAATTAGTGGCTCAGTTGTGAATCGGTGCTTCATCTGCCTCCAGAAAAGCACCCATCACCTCCATTTGACCTATCTGTAGTTTTTATAAGAAGGGGTGGGTTTTTTGTTGTTGTTGTTCCCCCCCCCCTCTGACTGTGTCCCGGTATCCCAGTCTACAGGAAAGGACAGCACTCTCACAGAGCTGCCATCTCCCTTGGCCTCATACCTCAGTAATCATTACAGCATACTGAAGTGCAGCTGCAGTAAGCAAAAATCACAGGCAGCTCTGCCGGGGAATGAGAAGGTTAGGTGGCTATGCTTCAGCTCTACAGGCATGGTTTTTCCCCTTCCTCAGAAGTCTGTGTCTAGAAACACACCCCTGATGCACAGCAATTGATTGAATCAGGGAATTCTGACTGTGCCAATACCAGCAGAGAAGCAGTGCCAGTAAGTTGTCCTTTATCACCCAGAAGATTAACACTAGCACAGTGTAGAAGCACATGCTTTGAAAATACTGTGGACTGTAATAAGACAGAAGGAGAGAAAGACAGATCTGTGATAATCAAATCCATAAGCAAAATGATAATATATCTTCAGGTGTGGATTTTTTTGCAAATATTGAAATTTAATAATAGAATATTTTTGCAATCTATCATATATGTAATTCCTCCTAGAAAGAACAGTGTAAATCACTGACTGAAAAGAACACATGTTGAACGTAAAACTGTCTCATTCCATCCAATTACCCAGACGTATTTTACAAAAAGAGAGGGTAGTACATCTTAGAGAAAGTTTATATGCTTCTCTCTGAAATGAAATAACATATTTTATCATAGTAGAGCAGACTTCAAAATTCAATTAACTTTTTTTTTCTTCTGATGATAGTTAATTTCACTTAAAAAAACCCTTCTGTCAAAAATGTATTTCCTGTTGAGAGTACTTGATGGCTGTATTCATCATTTTCATTAGAACCTCAAAATTTTAAGAATATTCATGTCAAGAAATGGCATTTCATTATGATTTACAGCAATCATTATAGAAATTGTACCTGCAGGTCTGCAGGACTGGAGTCACTTTTCAATGTTAAGTCAACACAGACAAGCCCAAGCTTCTGCRATAAAATCATGAGACATGAGGAAATTCTGAGTGTACTGGCTGAACTTTTTGCCATAAAGGTGTTTTTCATGCATGTCATAAGTTGCAATAGCCAAAAAAAAAAAAAGGTCCTGGGTCAGTTCCCTAACAGTGGATGACGCATTAGGCAGTACTTTTAACTGGATATATCTATACTTAAAACAATGACCTGCCTTCCTCTCCATTTTCATTTTCTTCTTCATCAAATACAATTTGCATTATGTATTTAATAATGTAGTAAATGAGCTATGAAAATGAAATGAAAATCCTGGTATTTGCACTCACTTGTGCAAAACATTCTACAGAAGAGGAAGCTGTGCAAAACTGTTTATCTGTATGTATGTGTGTATATATATATTATATATGAGGATTTATAACTTAAATGCAAATTGAATGTTATATCTTACTCAGGTTTTGTGGGATTTTGGTACAGTTCTAAATTCCTTGCCAATGAAACACTTCTCTGCTCTTTTAATTCTTMTTATTATTATTATTTTCTCCTTCTATAAAGAAAGGGAATACAATGCAAAGAAAGAACAAAACAGTAATGTGTAAACTGGAGCAGAACCCTACACAATAGGTTTCACGAAATCCAGCCTAACCCTCAGATAGAAAGATGCATATGAAATAAACTAGCTCATGTTCAAAATAACACATTTAAGAATATAACATAAGAATGAGCCACAGCAAGTCAACATCCTTTGAGTTCAATGTGCTGTTTCGGACAGTAGCAATGCTTAGGAAAGAGTATTAGAACAGGATACATACCGTGATGTTTTCCTAGATGTTTACACCCTTCCAGTCTATAATGATTTGTGACTCAAGGTCTTCCTGAGCCAGAGGTGATTTCTTTCTATGTAATAGGAATAGACCTCAAAGCATTTTTYTTCAAGACTATGTCCAAATCTTCTTTTGAAGATGTATAAACTTCTAGCACTCAAAATGTCCAGTGGCAAACAGTTCAATAGCTTAATTATGCTTTGTGTAAAGAAGTATTTCCTTTTGTTTGTTCTGAGCCTGGTGCCCATAGATGTTTCACTGAGAAAAATGCAGTAAACAGGACTTTCCCGTTCACACTCTCTATGGCGGTCATGATTTTATAGACTGCTGTTACAGCCTCCCTCTGTTTTCAGGCCAAAAAGCCCTAGTTTAGATCCAGTGCTATTAGAGCTATTAAGCCTTGCTTCTCTTTACCTCTGGAATTACTGCATCAAATAAAAGCAAAATATTTCCTCTCATTTTAATCCAAAAATGTTGTAACACAAAGTAAAACAGACAAACAAGCAAACAAAACAGTTTCTAACCTACTTCAGTGCAAATAAGTTCTCCTTCCAATAAACTGCTGGTATTGCAATGGTGAAATCTTGCAGCTAACCCTTTCTTTCTCTAGGGTACCATATCAAGCTTCATTAAATGCAAAAAACTTGTCTGGGTTTGCTGGAAGACAAAATCAAAAAAAAAAAAAAATAGCCTGCAGATATGTCTTCATATATTTCCTTATATTTAAATGGCATTCTATGTCACAAATAGTCACATCATATGCTAATTGCCCTCTTAGCCTTTTTGCTTTTGTCCTGTTTCATGCCATTTCTGACTTTCATGCTCCTTTTCTGTGCTTTTAGTTATATGCCAGCCTTCACACATAGATTGGCCATGCATGAAGGAAAAAAAAAATCATAAACCACATCCTTTTCTTCCTTTTCTAATACATTGCTCATTCCTGATTATTAAAGCTTGTAATAACTTAGACCAGAAATATATTTGAGTTTGCTTAAAAACAAGACACAATCACCACATATATAAACACACTTGATTCAGGCTCATTATAATTTCCATATTGTTTGATTTTAATGTCCAAACTCAATGTCCAATTCAGAAGGAAGATTCCACAGAGATAGTTAAGACTTAAACATTCAAGGAAAGGAAATAATTCATATATATATTTGGAAGATGTTATGGGTGTTGTAACAGATCAAATAGCAATTGTAAAAAATAAATAATGAATAGACCAGATTTGTGTCTAGCAAAAATAAGGGTAGTTACTCTGAAGTCAATACAGTTATGGAAATTTACACCTGCTTAACTTTTCCCATAATGTTTTGTAGCATAATAAGATAAGCAGGTGTTTATTACCTTCAGATTATCATCCCGCTCTCTTTAATGAAGCACTCATCTCTTCTGAGTATTGCTTTTGCAGGTGCTCTCCTTGTTCCCCAAACAAATGCTGTCAACAAATAGTACACACCTTCTTTCCAAAGAAGACAAAATAATATACATGCTTTGAAGCTGGCAAAGACATTTAATTCAAGTGAAGCTGTACCAACACCATCAATTTGTGAACTGTTTTTCTGAAAATACTTTATATGCTGTTATATACTATATATACTATATACTTAAAACTATATACTATTATTCTCTTTATAATATGAAAAGGTAATAGAGAATGCACGTGCATGGACCCTAGCAACTACATCCTTTAGAAACTGTGTTTCCGAACAGTGCTTTACCATTACGCTATTCACGTTTGTAGTTATGAGAAAATAAACTCATAAGCTTGAGTGATGCATCGGTGACTTTATAAATTGTCCAAGACATCTAGAGATGCTTTGACTGATACTTGCTGAAGTCCTCTGACATGCCTCCAAGATGTTTGTATATGTATCATAGGAAATGAGAATTAAAACAACATGACAACTGCAGGAGATATTTTCCCTGCTTTTTAAAATTGACAGTAGATACTTTTTCCTTAAATTCCTGGGCATAGCGTTACTTCATCATATGATGGATAAGAGTTACAGTGATTTTTACCTGCAAATCCTTATGTCTTTGTCTGGAAACCTTAAACATAATTTTCAATCTTGTGACTAAGAAGAGGAACTGTTACCTTACATCAAGTACGGATTTCTGTGATTTGAGACGATAGGTATTTCCTCTATTGAACACATTTATTTGTGTACATATGTAATGAAAGATGGACAATAGGTTTTAAGGAAAAGAAACAGTTGTGCAATTGCACATGAATTATTGTTATACTGAGGTATATTGATTTAAATATATGTAATTTCAAAGGTTTTGTGATTTATTCCAGTCAAAGTTCTGGACCCCCTATATTCATCTCCTCTTTCTCTTTAAACTTCACTTAAGCTTTTTGTCTTCCAGCCTTTGTGTCTGATTGCCCCTTCCCAGCACTGTATGTGCATGACATTCTCCTCAGTATTCATACCTTGTGAGCTCTCTTTTATCAGGAGATGCCAACTCCACACTTAAAAATTATTAAAAATAATTGTTCAATGAAATATTGAAGTAATCCATTTTTTTTCCCCTACCGTGCATAGGTACTGCCAAATTTGCCTTGTTCTCTTTTCACCACTGGTGAAGAATTTCCTACTAATACTGAACAAAAATGGATATGATGTGCTCTATAAGTGATTAATAACACCTGCCAAGACATTTCTCTACAACATAATAATTGTTTCAAGGGTTACATCTTTAGTTTTGTTCTCTACTGTGTTTATCCATCTCTTAATAAATTACATCTCAAGCGAAATAACGTACAACAATGCCACAATTTAGCTGAATAAACTGAAGAATTGGATATCTGCCAAGTATGAAAGTGGTAATTTGCTAATTTTTCAGTTCTTCATGTGAGCTAGAGTATAAGTCCAATTCTAGAGTTGCTGTCCTTTCAGAATGGAAACACAGATCCTTCAAGAAAGATGGTTTATTATGATTGTGGTGGCATGAGTCGTATCTGTAAAAAACATTGGTATAATGAAATTATAGTCTAGCTGTAATCTTCATTTTTTTCATTTCAGAAGTTTACTTACTGTTTCTGTTTTACTTGTCTAAAGCATAGTAACATTATTGTTCCTTCTCCCCATTTTAAGACAAAAAGTTGTATATCCAGACTACATAAAAGCAAACACACAGACTACTTAAAGTCCACCACAAGAGAGGAATTTATAGTAGTACTTCATGATGTATCGTGTTATCATGTACCATGCATACTCACTCCAACTGGTTATAGCATGCATATTTTTGAGAACATTTGCTAATGTTAAAATCATAGAAAGTTTTGTTTGTTTTTTCTAAGTCTTCAAAGCTGAATTGTTCTGAGGACAGATGTACTTCTGTGAAATTATTGAACTAAGTTTTATGACTGAAAAGAATTTTCATTTTTACTGTTCACTTGTCAGTTTTGTTYTGGTAAGATCCAGACTAAGCTATTAAAATCAGTATCTTTCTGATATTGCTCTACAAGATGTAATGAGAACTCTGTTTTTGTTTAGTTTATATCTATGAAATTAGCTCTCTGTGACAGTGTACTCCTCTGAATCCAACCTCAGGATCTCCTCTTTAAGATCTACAATGTAGTGCTATGACTTCAGTATATAGGCACTTTTTGGTTTTGCATGTATACAAAATAAATAGTCAGAACTCCAGTTTAACTTCAGTTAACACCAGTGTGTCAAATACAGTCTTTCTGTGCATCTGAGTCATAGTCGCAAGTAGCTGGAGTATTATGAGGATTTTAAGCTGCCTATTGGAAATACAGCATTTTCTGTGAGATCATAAATTGCCTCATCCTGCCTTGCATTCCTAAAAGCTGTAGCTTTGAATCACCTTTTAGGGGCAAAAGGAGAGTTTTCCTATTGAACCTTAAGTGGCATGACAGACCAGCTATTCAGAGCATACTGCCTTAAGYTTTTAGACAAATCACTAGGATAGTTTATTACTGTCTGTAAAGTGATCATGTTTACAACATAAAGTGTGGGGTGACTGGCTCTACAGCAAAATATCACTTTAGCAATGAAATATGTGGTATAACTGACTATTTAAGTATTTTGTTTTAAATTTAATATATTCAGTAATTAAACACAGCTTCTTCTGGGCTTTATGCTTTGAGTATTGTAGGACTCCTCAGGGATGCTGATTGAGCACTCCTGAGTAAAATCTATGAAGCTCATGATATTTGCGGTCATTTTTTATTTCCCAGGAGTCACTCAGCACCATGTTGAATTCATCCTTAAGTCAATTCATATCGTCTAGTCTGGATTTTCCTGAAGAAACTGGGAGACCATTTCCCCAAGGGACATGTCTGGTTTGCATGAGCTTTCAGCATTAGCAAATGACAATACATAAGATTATCTTGCCTGTGCCTGACATGTTATATCTTTGTCTTTTCACAAAAGCCTTGCAAATATTCTTTGACTTGTTGCCAAATTTCATGTGTACGACTTGTAGCTAATAAGCAAGCCAATGATAATGTTTTTTTTAAGACCTGATCCTGTGAGGTCTTTCAAAGTCATCTGAAGTGGAATGTGAAGGTACTTGATATCTTGAAAGTGATGCTCATATTGCTGTTGATAAGGATCTATACAGTGGTCTCCTTTTTTTTTTCTTTGTTCCTCTTCATTGTAAAATTAACTGTCATATGCCATTTTTGCTGAAAGATATTTATGACTGGATATTTATATTTATTGATAACCTACCCATCCAATTTATATTAGAAGTCTAAATACAGACCAARGTCACTGCTTGTATAAATGGTACATTTTTTATATGGTGGTCCAATTCTTAATCAAGAAACCCTAATCCTCATTTGTCAGTCTCCTTACCTCATCTTTTCCGTCACCTCACCATCTACAGAATAACAGGATTAATACATACGTGCATTGTATGCACACACAGTGTACACATAGGTGTGTATTCATATAAAAAAGCATAAGGAGAAAAAAAMCCACCAAGTTTCAGATTTCCCGGACTCTTTGTTAACCATTCCTTGTAAATTTTTATGTTTCCTTCATTCCTTGAGGCTATTTCATTTGCCAATATCTGTTGATGCTTAAAATATCTAAGAGAACTGACAAGAATAACTGGGAAAATCCACAACATATTTGAAACTATCTGTCTTTGGGGACCACCGATTTCCTTTGCTTCAGATGTGTGTCCTTTAAAAATTGACAGAAAGGATTCTAAAGAGCAGTAAAATCTGATATCTTGAGAAATATCTGCAATTAAATCCTGTTCCTCTGTAGTACTGACAAGCTAGAAAAAAAGCATAAAATAGATATTTGTTCCTTCAGACAACAAGAAAAGGGACTAAAGCAGGAAAATTACAAGATAAGCTGAGTTACCTACAATGCAAGTATTCCACCCAAATTTTTCATGAATTTGATATAAATCCTCACTTCTGGTTATTGTGAAATGACAAATCCAGCAAATATTGGTACAGCTCCACAGTTCTTTTTAGGAGTTGAAAGGGCTTTCCTGTCATTTTTCATTATGTCTACACTTTTGGGTTAAACTCCTCATATATCTGCTTTATAGAAGAGATAGCAGATTTGATGTCTAATATAACAGAAGCCATGTAGTGTCAGACCTAATCACCTGTGGTAATGTCCTGCCTCTGACTATTATCAGGAAAATACCTAGAGTATAAAAGTATCGTACATAATCTTTCCTTATAACACGCTACCTACTGTCCTCCAAACATTTCCAGTTCATAGATTTGCTGAAGTGGATAAGGTTATTATGAATTTAGTTACCATCCAGAGTTCTCGCAGATCTTCATAAATTCCTTTTCCATGATCTTATCTTGCCTCTTCTGAACCCCTGTAAACCTTCAGCATCTAAAACATCCTTTGGCAAGGAGTTTCACTCTTTAACTGTAAAAGAACTACTCTCTTTTCTTGCTTYGAACCCGACTTCTCCTATTTGCATTTGATGTCCCATTAATTCATGCTCTCCAGACTGGCCTCATAGTGCTGAAATCCTCACAAYGGAGGGGTTAAATAGTAGGATCTGTGTACATGCTTTAATGTCCATATAACTGATTTAAGTCCTTACTGAACTGAGCTTTTTATTGTAAAAAACTGCAGTCTGTTAAAAACTATTCTTCATAAATCCTGCCTAGCTATTTCATTCCCAATTTTTTATTTATATTTTTTAATGAAAAAATAATTTCCTGTGCTATTTCTTCTCCTTTGTTATTAACTTYTTCTAAATGGTTAGTATAGAAAGACTGAAAATGAATCAGATGCATCAAAATTTGGATTGGAAAAGTTTCAGGTACAGTTTGGAGGTCTTTTTAAACAGTATGAGTTGATTTTGAAGTGAATGAAGAGCAAGGGAAATGGGGTTATAAGGTGAGACTGATGCTATCATATCTTATTTCCACCTGGGAGAATATAAAGCACTTCAATTCTGTAATGGAGGACTTGTAAGATCAAGGAATTTTGGACTTCAGCAGAGAAAAGAGTTATAATGAAAATGAGATATAATAAAGCAGTCAAATCACAAAACAGAATGTAAGATGAAGGGCTGGATAAAGATTTCTGCAGCAGCTGAATCAAAGCAATGACATTCACATGTCATTCAGATGATGAGAGAAGTCTCATGAAACAGGAGATGAGATTAAGAACTTAAGATTGAAATGAGAAATACGATGGAACTTCACTGCTGAGTGAGCCCAAGCTTGGCTGCTTTTTATAGAGTATCTACATCTGCACCACAATACTTGCCTTGTACCAAAACCTCATGTATCTACATTCTAATTGTTATATTTGCAGGGGTGAAATATCCCATGTACTTATCTGTGCTGATCCATTCAGTCCTTTAAAGTGTACAGTGAAGGATATATTTTTCCTGCTGGACAGCCGCTGTGGCATTACTCATAGCTCATGCAAGCTCTTCGCATCTGTATTCTGTCCTATTCACATCCACCCACTGTGGATGCTGAAGAGTTGTTGTGAAATCTAGTCACATTTCAGAGATGGGGGAAAAATGAAAGAAGAAAAAAAAAAAAAGATGGAGGTCCACAGACATGTTGGAGAACACCGCAGCATTTGCTGCTATCTTATAAAGATGGCAGCATGCCCTACTGAGATCACGCGTGGACTTACCAAGATCATATATAAGCTAAAGAAGAGAATCCTTTGATATTTTCTTCCAGTTCTGGAGCAGGACTGCAAGCATAAAATATTGTGGCTTCTTTCTCCTGCCTGTCAGAGATGCCCTATATTGCATCTAGATATCATCCTCTCAGTACTGTCAGATCTCTACTACCTCTTCAGCACCAGGACATGTAAAAGGAGCTGCAAGGTCAGAATCAGACTGCTATTCTTCCTCCAAAACTGTTTTTACACAGGAAGCTAAACAGTTTGATTGACAGTGACAATTTTTGAGTCAGTGGTGATTTGCAAAGTAAATRTTGTCCCAAACGACTGAGAGCTTTGAACAGACTTCTTAACTATGCTATGTTTACAAAGGTTCACAGTCTTCTTAAATGGTTCACATGAATATGATAATTGGAAAGGACATTACTAGCTCATTAAGCATGTTTTGATCAATTGAAGGAGGATTGCAAACTCCATGATGGGATCTTCAGCTGTGTAGTAAACAAGTTTTCAATAAAATATTTATTTACAGAGGTGTCTTTCTGCTGTTTTATTCATGAAATCATGGCAGAAAAGAGCTTATCAGAACAGAATAAGGATTTGCCTGAGTGTAATCAAGATGGCAACTAAGAAAAAAAGGATGATTTTGTACCAATATCCTTTTGCTGAAGGGTAACCATCATCTTGTATGATGYCAGTACACTGTACTGGTGTATCTTTGTGACCAAGTGTTTCTTCATCAGTTTTACTGTATTGCCAATCTGTTTTTTTAATTATTTTTTTTATAACTGTACAGTGAAGGAATGTAAGGAACCTAACATTAGCCATGAAAAGGTGTTAATGAAATCTGCTAGTCATCTAGTCTCCCTGTATATTCAAACAGACTTTCTCAGAGGATGAAACATTCGACTTTGAGAAACAAGTCTAAGATAGTTGAAAGGAGCCCTCCTCTGATTGTGTTACCAGTTATAGTGTCCAAATGACCAATTCAGGCTAGCAATCTAACTTTTGGGTCATTGCAAAAGAAATCTGAAAAATGAAATTACTGAACTTGGATAAGTTAAGACAGTAAACATGCTTTCACTTTAATTTGTATCTGGGTGAGTCCAATGGAGCCATTCTAGAATTTAAACAACCAAATTAAAGACAAATTGAGATCTCCAGAAATGAGAAATAAGAAATACATATCCTATACGTGATATTATCTGTCTTTAGGCTAATAACTCACTTTCTCCTAATGAAGTAGGTGAAATTCAATATATGCAATGCATATTCAATATACTTAAGAATTTCCATTCATTGAACTTCAGTAGCAAGCTAATTCTCCATTCAAAACTCGTCAATTTATCTAGGATGTCAGGGGTGAAGAAGAGGAATCAGAGTGGACTGAGAATGGGCAGGACCTGGTGTGGTGGTAGAGAAGGAGGAAAAGATTTTTGAGGGAGTGGTAAGACTTGGATCATTTACAAAGAAAAATGTAAGGGTAAGAATAAATTTTAAACAAAGAGAAAAAATTAAAAAGAAACGTGGAAAAGGGTGAGGAAAGAAGACGAATAAGGAGATGTAAAGATAGAGAAGTAAAAGGGACAAATCCAGTGTTCAAGGGACATGTGAATAGAAACTCACAGATACATAGATTGAAACAATCCTTCCGTGTATCTTTTCCATAAAGTATGATAAACTCATTAAAACAAGGAAGGCTCTCTTTCACCATACTAAGCTGGCAAGCAACTAGAAAAAAAAATGCAAAAATTCTTTAGATGTCAAATTATCTCCCTTAATTTATGCACATAACTGCCTTTAGTTTCAATACAAAGTTGCCTGTGCATAGTAAAAAGTACAATCCCATACTTGTGCAGTAAGAGATAAATAAAAAGGTTAAATGGAATCAAATAAATAGTCAAAAATCTAAGTTGATTACATATAAGTACATATGCATACACACCCAGAGGAAACTAATCATTAGGTTTTACATTTACTTGGATAAATTAAGACAATAAACATGCTTTCACTTTAATTTATATCTTGGTGAGTCCTTTTTTTTTTTTTTTTTTCCCTTTCCTAATAAGAATGATCTTATTTTCTGGGTCATTTATCCTTCATGAGCTCATACTTTCAAGGTGAATGGATTTCAGTTAAGGAGAACAAATATATTGCTTCCAGACATGCTTTATAAATGTTGTCTGGTATCCTGTCAGTGTTTTAAAAGCCAAGTTATAAAAAAAATGGTAAAGGTTGGTTTAACTGATGAGAACAAAATACTTCCACTTTATTAGACACATGCACTACATAAAGGCAAGTCAGTCCTAYGGAGAATCTGTTAAGGTTCTACATCTTTAAAAAACAATAGGAAAGAAAGGGAAAGTGGTGTTTGGGGGAATTTATTTTCAAGACAAATTACTGGAATATTTCCTGAGGACTAGGTGACATTATCTAACAGTGCATTATCTTAATTCACTTGTAATTGTAGAGTTTCATTTCACAGTGTCACAATGAATGAACCTTGTGACAGAAGTCGGTGCTTATCACCAAATAAGTGAGCATTTTTCACAGATATAATAAAGTTGTTGCCTCTTTTTTGTCTTTTAAATAGAAATCAAGTAAGCCTAAAATGTTGTGCTTTATACTGTGTGGTAAATCATGGTAAATGGTCATTCTGAAATGTGACAGCTTTGTGGTGACAGGAGAGGAAAAATGAAACTGCAGGAAGAGATTGGAACAAAAACTGTAGAGCCTAAGTCCATTATAAACTTCATCATTAGTTTTTGTTATAAGTGTTGGTAGATTTCTTTGTTCTTATTTTTGAGCAGAAATTCATAATGCCATAGACTTATGRAAATAAAAAACATAAAATTTTACATATGTGCACATACATACACAAAAACTGTGCTAAGGAAAATATGAGATTTTCCAGGGATTTCTTTTTCCTTGGAACAATACAAATCTGTTGAATCTGAAAATTCTGGATCTGAATACCAATAATGACTATTAATAATCAACTTCAGGATGGGAATTTTGGGGCTCACATWCCTGCTTAGCCAAAATAAATAGCACGAAATTCACACTGAATGACACGGACAGAGATTGAGGACTCTTTATTGATGAACACAAGCAGCAGAATTGAATTTTCTGCATATTAACAGAGACTCACTTTTTTATTTGTGCTTCTTCCATAGTTAACAAAGAGACACAGGCATTTCCAAAGAAAGATTTATCCAATTTATGCTAGGTGTCTGTTTGTAGGGACAAACAGACCAAAGGGGGGGAAAAAAAAAAAAAGAGAGAGAGAGATTTTTAATTAGTGAGTTTTATAGCTTTAAAGTTTTTAAGTTTATGCAGATGGGTAGAAATTAGTCCTTCTACTGAACTCAGATAATTTTAGGCATAAGAACAAGYATCTGGTAATTATTTAAATGAATTACAGTTCACATTCTGAAGACTAGATAATTTTAAGTGCTCAGGAGAAAAAAAAAACAAAAACATTTTAATAAAAGATGAATATTCACTTTCTTCGTGAAAAAAAAGCCTGATTCACTGTAATTTCATGAAATTTCCTGAAAACAATTTTCAGATTCTACAAAAGCAGATCTTATAATTATACCAAACAATTTATCTTCAAGAAGGAACCTACTGTGCTTTATAGTTTCATTTTTCTTTTTTTTTTTTATTTTAAGTTACCCATTCGTATGGCCTGCTACCACTATTACTACTAGTACTTGAAACTAGCTTAGGACAGTGCAAAAGAAATCTGGAAAAATGTAGGAACTCCACAGCATCAAAGTATATAAGATAGATAAAGTAGATAAATATATAAAATATTTCCTTAGCTTAGCTGTTGAAGGTGCAATAGTAAATACCTTTTTTTAACATAACAAAACAAAACAAAAAAAAAAGGGGAGATTTGGGGAAAGGAGTGGAGGAGGAAGTAACCGATCAAAAAACAAGGCAGAAATATATGACTAGGCTCTGTGCTATTGCAGCAAGATGAATTATTAATACATTATTAATAATTTTTTGATATAATCTTGGCTTCCAATATCTTAAAATTTATTTTGACTGACAGAATTAATTCATTAAGAAAGAACTACATAGCATATCTTGGAAGTTGTTTGGTTATTTGCCTTGACCTAAAGTTTATAATAGCTTTATAGAAGGACTCTGAACTTATGTGTATATTTTCATTTTACTAATCCATGTTTCTATATAATTTCCTTTGGTGTTCAATGGCTGATGAAAAAATGTTTGCTACAGTGAGTAGTGTTTTTATTCATATACTGAATTGCTGTGAAAGAAAATGAGGCATGTTTCACACACCATAAAATCATCYTGTATAATATTCTCACTCTTATTATAGGATCACTGTTTTCCTTTTAGTGCATGTGATAAACTGGTATTTATTCAGAGGAGAGTAAGAAAGGATTATTTTGTCTGTGAGATGTTGTTTTACTTGTGACAGAATTGGAAAGTATGCGGCATTTTGCATATAGAAATTTTGTGTATTTAATGGAAATATCTTATCTTATTTTTCCTCAGTTATTTCTCTGTAAATGGTGATAATAATTCTTGATTTCTAGGAAGAGTTAAGAAAATAAGTGTGTCAATACTTCCATCCTGTTATGAAGACCTTTACTGAAAAAATAATTCATACAGGAAATGTACTAACTCTTTTCAGGAAAAAAATACATATGTACATACATAAATACGTGTGTGTGTGTGTGTGTGTGTGTGTGTGTGTATGGATACATATAGATACAGGATGGAGCCATATACTGAGTAATGAGCGGCAAAAGAGTGAACAGCTGTTGATGAAGGGGGAACTATTTGTCCTAGTCAATGTGGAAAAAAATATTTAAAAATATACCTTACTGCACATAGAATGAAGTAGGAAAAGGGAAAAGAAACTTAACTTTTCATAGAAAATTAATTTCAATCCTTCTGAATGCTGAAGTGCTTGATTTTTCACTCTTAATATTCTTGTAGCATTTTTTCCTATGTAATTTAAGAAGACATTCTGTAACCGTGATGTATAATAGCTGTTCTTTGGTGTAGATATTACTATAGTAAGTATATCATATAATTTAAGATAACGATGATGCTGTCTGAAAAAATTCTTTCTTTCTGATTCATGGATTACTGTTGGTCTTCAGTGTCAGGAACCATCTCAGAAATAGCTCTAGCTTTTCCCCCAATTTTCCTAAATTGACATTTTAAGATATGTTACAAATAAAAACTACTATTCATGTTATGCGCACATATTAGGCCATGCCCTAGAAATGCTATTTATCCCCATTGTTTGTAAAGGAAGTCACTGGCTGGGAGCTGAAATACAGATATCTATATGCATTCAGGTGAATCCTGCACTGCATAACTATGTAGACAATATGCAACCTACTGATACCAGGGTTTGAGTACTTCACAACTGAAAATACCTATTTGTAAATGTGAATATATTATCTCTATAATGTATAAATCAATTGCATTCTAGATATTGTATTTTATTGATTTGGAACCTAAGTCTTTTTCTGTTTCTTCTAAGATTAAGAATAAATATTTTCAGTTCATGCATCATTTTACCATTTTATCTCCTGCCAAAACCCATGTTAGATCTGCTGGAAATAGGAGAATATATTCTGCRGCCCTTTCTTGAAGTTTTGATTTTTTCTCAGGAAATATTGCAGTGACAGTCTTTGTTAAGATATTGGAAATATAGGTTCTATGTAGTTTTATGTGTGGCTTCATTTTTTCCACATAGAATTAAGGATCAGATCTTAATATCACTAAACTCAGGTAAGGGTACAATAGCCCTGAGTCTSTATAAGAAACTACATTATATGTTAACTATTTTATTAGGTTTTGAAATAAATTTATAGAGTGGCAAAAGAAATAAAACAAAGAAGCAAACAAAAAGAGTTTGCTTACAGAATGAAACTCTGTAGGTAGTGGTATATTTTTTTCTGATTTCTGCTTCTGAATATCAGGCCGCTAACAAGAACTTAATATTCCAATCAGCTCCTCAGCTCTCTGATCACCCAAAGTATTTCTCCTACAATCATATCACTGTTTCCTTGAGCATCATACTCATTGTTTTGATTGCTCAAACATGAGCCCCTGCTGGTATCTCACTGTTTAGTACCARGCTCTCATTTTGCTATTTATTTTCCTTTGCTTCCTTCCATCAGTAACTCAGCATTTGTTTCAGTATTCTCCAAATGCTGAAAGCCTTCCCAAACTTCTGATGTTGTATAGTCAGCAATTCATCCTGTATCTGGTTTATCCAAGTTAAGACTTACACAAAAAGCTTTCAAGCTAGAATTAAAGAAAACAAAAAGGAAATAAGTAGCTTCCTCCCCCTGCCCCCCATCCTTTGTTGTTAAGTTGATCACCTAGCATGCTAATGAAATACAATAATTAAGGTATTTCATTTTTAAATACCATATACCAAGATTGCATACAGACCCACATTCCTCTTCCTCTTCAAAAGTCATTTCTTTTGACTAACTTTCCAGCATGGCTTGATTAYGTGTCCAGGAAAGAGGGAGCACAAGGCATACCATGTAAAACAAGCAACCTCATCACCTTCTGTTCCCAATCTTTGATCGCTATCTGGCCTAGATATTACAGGCAAAGACTTTTCTTCATCTATAAAATGTCAAAGGCTTATATGGATGATRAACAAATAACAGATTATTTTTTTCCCTCCATTTTGTTCAACTATAAACAGAATGTAAGACAGCTACACATAGTCAGGTGGAAGTAAGCATAAAAATAGGTGAAGTGTGTCTCACCAATACAGTATTACTTTTTAGTGACAAAAAAAAAGGCACTTTAATTTCACCACTAAAATTTTATATCACCAGTTATCTCCTCAAATTTTATTTTATGCTATTTCAATTTCGAGAAATGCAAAAGAATAGTATTACATGTTAAATTGCCTCTGTGCTTCGATGTTAGTAACATAATTTTTGTACAAGCATGTAGCCTGTATCTCTTAACAGGTTGTAATCAAAAAAAGAAAGAAAAGGTGAAAGGAGGAATGAAGTCACATCCGAAAGGCTCTGATAATAAATAAAACTTCTGGGAAACCTAAATTCTGGACAGTTCCATTTGAATTTGTTAGTTACTTATCCTTCTTACAGTTTCACTTTAGAAAGTTTTATTTTTTTTAACTTGAAAAGTACTGGTATACTTCTCTTTAAAAAAGTGCAGTATGGAACAACTAAAAAGAGTCTTAATTAAAAGCTATGGAATTATTGTGTTCTTAACTAAAAGAAAAAAGTGAAAAAAATGAATAATTAAATTAGCACTGAAAGATCATCTTGTAATAGAACATTTAAAAATAAAGTTCTCCATATTGTCATAATTTTGTAAAATATTTGAGAAGTTATTTTAAGTTTTTAACAGACTTCTATGACCTTAAATCTCTTAAAATTTCTGTAATCTTTAAAAAAATAGTTTTCTTTGTGGATGTCATTGCAAAAAAAAAAAATCATATAGGTTGTGAATAACCTTGAGAGAACAAACGGAAGTCTCATGAATTTAATGAGCTTTTAAATTAACTGCTTCACAAAAATCATTTAACAACAAATTTGTCTTTTACAATGCACATTCATTGTCCTAACTAGAGCAGGAAAACATCATAGCTAATGAGATTTTGGGTTTGATCCAATCTAAAATCACTTCAAAAGCGGCTAGTCCATGAAAATCCTGTAAAGTCCCTACATTCCTCAAAGTGTGCAGTGACATTGGAATCTGTCCTCTCCTGAACTACTAAATAAGCTATGATACCTCTCTGCCTCCCCAAAGTAAGGTCATATGCTTCCAACGTTGTTGTATACAGCTCAAAGGAATCACTGAAAAGGATTCACTTACACAGTGGAATATATCAGTTGTGTTCTCAGTTATTTTTTCATGTAGGCAGGACTGTCTTTGGATTTATTACACAAAAAATGCTCCCCACACTTTTAATTAAAAAGAAATCGTACATTTGTGGTGAATAATCATGGGATATTTTCAACAACAAAATAAGTCTCTGTGGTCATCAGAAGTCTAAATCTGAGCATTGTGGACATATTTAGGAATTTTGAATTCTGATGCGAATGTCGTAACAGTATGTCTCTCAATCCAAAATTTAAGATTCACCTTTCTTTTCTTTCTTTCTTTCTTTCTTTCATTCTTTCTTTTTCTTTTTTTTTTCCCCTCCATCTGCCCTCACAGTAGCCATGGACAAGGTTCAGTGATTCTGCTCCATTTTTTATCCAGTATTTATATAGCCTTTTCATTACTCTTACATAATATTCTCATTTTTCTGTGATTCAAGAAAGGGCACGTCCTCCTGCTAAAAACTTCTTTCTCATCCCTCCTTTATGTTACTGGAAGTGATCTGGAAGGAGATGTAGGTTCTTTATCATCAACACATTTCTAACTTTCAGGTTTTGCCAGAATCAAGATGTCTGTTTGTATTTGACTACTAAAGTATAGCTGACTCTTGTTTAAGATCCCCAACTTTGCTTGTAGTTTCTAATTTAGGTACTGGGGAGAAAACAGGACAGGATATAGACAAAGGATGCTGTGATCTACTAAATAAAACTCTTTTTTTTGCAGTATATCCAGAATTAGTATATAGATTGGTCTAATATGCAGTCAGGAGGGCTTTGCAGAGTTTAATAGCAAGTGTGCAGAAGCTAGAAGAGCACTAGCTTCTTCTATCTGTATCAGATATTCTTCTGAGTGCCCTTTCCCATGAGATGCAGCATAAGTTTGATAACTGAAATCCTTTGAGTAGTACATTATCCAAGACTTCAGCCCTCAAGCTGAAGTCTTGCAAAGAATTTGGAGTTGAGCTTTTTTGTTCCTTTTTCTGAAGTTCCTGGCAAAACTATTTTGTGCAGACAGTACCTGGAGATCTTACTTCAACACAGTACTCCAAAGTGGGGCAATAATACTCTGTTCTTAGACAAATTGCAGTAGCTATTTTTTTTTCTTCTCAACAATGTTAAAAATAACTAAAGCAAAGACATAGTAACATCTACCACAAAGTGCTAAATGCTCCCAGAGGTCAGGACAAACAATTTTCTAGCACATTAGCACCTAAAAACTAAACTTTTTTTTTTTGAAAATCTGCAGCATTGAGGAACACCACAGTGAAATAATTTTCATTTTGAGATATGCCATAACACAGAGTCTGTATTTGTATGTCACCCATACATGCAGTTGTTTCAACAGCAATATTTGGCACTGTGCTTTGTTCCTTAGAATTTCTAGTCCACTGGACAGCAACTTTTGAATCATTATTTTTTTCGACTTAGCAAAAATGACATAAATCCTTTCATTCCTAAACTATTTCTCTCTATTGCTTTCTTATGCTTATGACATCTCCTGAATTGAACACACYGATATTGCACAACACTTTTTGTCAGCACTTTTATGTGTAGTTTATTTCTCTTAATGCCTTGCTGTTGTGTTTTTCATTTCTGTATCAAATAAATGAGAATCTTTTCTTCAAGACTGTGTGAGTGCTCAAGGACCTCTGCAAACAGCAATTGCTACATAAATGCAATTGGATGTTTTTATCCCTAAAGAAATGAACTTAATTTGAAGAATGATCTGAATTTATACCTTTAAAGTAAGAGTCAAATATATTAAAGCCATGAATGTGTGGAATACACTGTGTTCCCAGATACATCATTTTTAGCTGTCACATCTGTAGAGTTATTAAGCCAAAAGAGTTACTTCCCACCTCTGGTAATGTAGCTAAGAGCAAAACTGGGTGCCCCAACATAATATGTTTTGTAATAGCAGCATTTGGTTGTATAAATGTTTCTCTCATACTTACCTATACCAATGAAGATATTTATAAGCTCCAAAGAGAAACCAACTTAAGTTGGTAGATGTTAGAACTCTGTGGTCAGGTGGTACATTTCTGTATTTGAAAAGATTTGGAAAGAATTGTGAGGACTTGTATAGATGTATGTGTGCAATTGCTAGTTGTAAAACTCCCAGCTGGGAGTTCCTCTTCCTGGGAATCTAATCTCCCTGTGATCAGACATTTATGGGAGTTTACTTACAATGAAGGGAAATGTAGGGAAAGTTTCAGTATTCTGTAGAAACTGCTGTAGACCAAATATCAGGGGTTTAGAAACAGGCTTTTCTGGTGCTCTCCCTCACTTACGTTTTTTCCTGCCTCCTTTTCATGGAGGATTTGAACATACCTTTTTTTCTATTTAATGAATATTCTCTTCTTCAAAAGAGAAACCACTTTGCAGTCAATATATTTCCATCCAGTGGTCTTTTTTTTTTTTTTAACTTTAGAATTTACCATAAAAAAATGGGCTTAGAGCTCTTAGGTTCACCTGTCTCTAACTACTGAAAACCTATTACTATTAACCTGCTGGAATTAAGCCATTGTATGTATTCAGGCAGTGAAAACATAAATAAGGTCAATAGAGTAGGGTACTCTCATAACTTTCAAATATAAATGGTCRTTTTCATGCTAGGAAAAACTTTTAGTTTCCTGCTAGAAGCAAAGACATTAATGTAAGGATGTGATTTATCAGAACTTCTAAAATCAATTGTCCCTTCCTCATTGGAAGCAATTTATAAGTAATGTGATGTTTTCATTTCACTGTATGTTTTTGTATTTGATTGTCTTCCCTAGGTTTATCACTCAATTTACTTATATTCAGCATGATTTTCCTTTTTGTCTAACTACTTTGATGGAGTCTTGTTTAAAAGCAGACTCTTCTTTTGGCTGACCACTGTTTTCCAAATGTCTATTTTTTAAACCAAAATATTTTCTGAGAATAGATGAATAATCACATATTTTGTTTCTCTTATGGCATTTAAAGAAAATGACTGCTTTCTAAGCAACATCAGTCTAATTCTTAACAAGAAAGTTTCATAAATAATAGTCTAAATTAAGTAGCACATCCAAAATTAGAGTAAAAAATGTAGTGACAGCTTTCTCATCAATCAAAGAACAAAAAGGGAGGTTTTGAAATATAGGGCTGCTTACTTAACTAAATTAGTCAAAAATACCCCAAAGCAAAAGCCAGAAATATTTTATTCAATCAAGTAATTATGTTATAAGAGGAATACAATGAATATCAATGACAGTAACTGTCTCTTTTGCTCACACACACACACACACACACCACTCAGTCAGAGGTTGTCTTTTGTTTGTCTTTTTTCCCTCTAATTATAATGTAAAAATGAAGCATTGCTTTATTTTTATGTAAGTTTTGGTCTGAAGCAGGACTTGGCAGCAGGAACATATCAAAAAGCTTCTGGCAGCAAAATAAAAAGGTTGTTCTTTCATTAAAAATGGCATTTGAAGCTTAGATCTTTTTTCTTACTGTAAATAATGCTATTGAGACATTTTACTTTTAGATATAGTAGAACTAATAGAATAACTATTTTGTAAGAGACAAAAGATGACAAGCTGTGCCAGGCTGAATGGAATTCAATGGACTACGCAAAATTGAACATGAGGAGAAGATGCCAAACAACAAACACTGCTTGACATTTTAATGGAAAACAAACCACCTAAAAAAAGATGCTCCTAAACAGATGTGTCACTAATGAAAAGCTTTAATATTGGTTTATAAATGCAAACAATATGCAGGGTCCTCAGGGAATAATTCTGACCTGGATAATGGAAGAGGGTTTTGTTGTTTGTTTGTTTGTTTGTCTATTTGTTTGTTTTTAAATAGAAAGATAGATGATATGTATGTGGTAGCAACAAAAGACATGGACATTAGTTAACATCTGAGAACTTGACATGTCATATTTTCTTACTAGAGATTATACTGACTCAATGACGAACCATCAGTGATGTTTAAAGGAATAAAAAGTACTCTAAAGAAACTACAGAACATTTTAAAGTATTGCATTCTCCTCTTCTTTGGCAACCATCCTACAAAATTCTTAAATAGAGATGCAAGCTCAGATGTTCAGATTGCTCTGGACTGCACTTGGCAAAAATGGTTAAGAACAAAAAGATAACTTAAAATCTCAAGGCTCCTACATTTATACTGATTTGTAAGTCACAGCCATTTGTCAGCCAGGGACCGCTGTTCATGTATTTTACATTAGGGAGCCATTGGATGCAAAACAGGAATAACATATAAGCAGGGAAATCAACCTTCAGTGCTTCCTTTCTCGTCTGACTTTTCCAAGCACAGGCTGGAGCTGTGCTTCTTTTCTCTTGCTCTTTTCCATTTTCAGAGTTGACATGTTCCTATCTATATGACCTGGCTTCATAAAAGGCTGCAGAATCCATCTTGCTAGTCAAATGCCCTAAGAGTCATCACCTGCTCTGCTCTGCTGTACTCAGCAGTTCTACTCTGTGTTTTGCATAGACCTAACAAATGGGACCACTCCAACTTCTTAGCCACAAGTATTTTTAATTTCAAAGTATTTTTACTCTCAAATTGCCTTGGGCAAGCTGTAGATGCCTTGATGACTGCTTAGCTGAAATGGCGGTTCTAACAGCTTTTAAATGGCTAAGAGGGTGGAAGAAAGAGTTTAGGAACCCAAAGAAAATTTCCACATAATCTAAGACTTTTGTAACTCAGTTCTCTAGCAGGTTAGTTTCTAGACAGTTGGTTTATTTTCTGGATTGTTCTATGGATCTTAACTTCTTTAATCCTATCTAAGTTTCACTAGGRTAGGGTCCTGGGCAACGTGCTTTAGGTGACCTGCTTGAGCAGCAGAGTTGGCCTAGATGATCTTCAGAGGTGCCTTTCAACTTCAGCTGCTCTGTGATTCTGTGATTCTGTGATTTATTTGTACGAGTTACTACTATTTGGGATCTTTCTCTTATCACTGGGAAAATTTCACATTGTTATGGAGTTCAGTATCCTACCAGCAGAGACAATAATCATATTTTCTTGTATCCCTTCTCCAAGAATTGTTTTCTCTATGTTTCCTAAATTTATTCAGCACCAGTTTATATCAGTTCTTTCTCATGCCAGCATTTTCTTTACTTTACATATCTCTTTGCCTTTCCTGATGTTTGTATCCTTAAGGTATTTATAGAAACCTGTCACTTTCCATTCAGGTTTTGTTTTACTAGACTGAACAAGATAAGCTCCTGTAGTTCCCTGTTGTAAAAAGTGCTCTCCATTCCTCTCATCATTCTACCCCTCCTTGTCTGTACCTATTTCATTCTGAATTCATGTTTCTTGGCCACAAATGTGCTCAAAATTATAAACAATGTCCCTGATGATTTCTTCCCAATACCTTTTACATTAAGACTGAAACATTCCTAATTCCACTAATACATCTCTTCTGATTTATGATGTAGAATGGCATTTTCTCTTTTCGGAGGTAGGGATTCAGGCAGTGTACAGTCATTCTTCAGTCTCTTCTGTTTATTTTGTCTGTTCTCCATAACAATGCTTCTGTTTACAGAAGGATTTTTTTCCAGCCTTGCAGTGGTATTACCTTGCACACTTCACTATTAGATTTGTTCTATCATTAGTGTCCTCAATCAGTTCACTTCTTCTCTATGGTAAGCTGATTCATAAAAGTGAAATAAATCTGTGGTCTGACGATGATATCCGTAAAAATTCTATTATGTTTTAATCTATTTACTGTTTGGAGACATTCATCATTTTCCCAGGTATCTTTATCAAGATTCTTTGACAAAGGCCACATGATTCAGAAATTAATATTCTTCACTTTTTTATTCAAAAAAAAAGTTTGAAGAAAAATTACTTTTACCTTTTTTGATAAAGAATACTTTAAAATGTCACTGGCATTATTTTTGGATTACATACCAGTCAGACTACTTTTTTCTTGTACATATTCAACACTATCCAATTTTTGAACTCATCACCTAACTAAGGAACAATTAAGGAAAAATAAAATTTGAAGTAAAAAAAATAAATCATAAGAGTGAGAGATTGAGAGCCTGCATTTGAGACTGAAACCAAAAGAATTTTAAACTATATATTTCTACAGGCAAAACTGTAGTAAATTCAAAATTCAATACTTCAGAGTGTTCTGACAAAGAAAGAGAAAAAAAAACACAGTAGGTCTTAGTAGGTCACAGAGTATTTGCAAATATTTTCTCCAGCATTTCTATGCAGCATGCTGTTGACATGGCATCAAGCCAGTTGTCTGTTGCAGAATCTCAGCAGTTCTATTTCTCTATTTTACTGGAATAAATCATATTGTGTGTTGTGGTGGTGGATGGGAAGCAAATTTCAGAGAGCATAATCATTTCTGAACCTTTAAATAATGAACACTTCAACTGAAGTCTGCTTTACATATCAACCATATGTTAGCATTTGCAGTTTGTCAAGATACTTTTTTCTCTTCTAATATATTGAAAGAAACAGACCTCACTGATGCAATAGGCAAAATAAATATATTTGTAATAATAATTTGTTTTAAAGTGTTTCAGAATGAAAGAGAAAAGGAAAAAAGCCAGGATAGATTATTCAGGATAATAGCAGCTATTTCATAAATGTGGATATGTATATTTTGACATTCTAACCTCACTTTTAAACTTCATCTCTGGTATGGTAATGATAATAACTTCTATATAATTTCTYTTACATTCATTTGTGAAGCAGTATTGTTTTATTTATTTGTTTTTTCAATGATTTTTATGCCCTAGTTTCTGAAATATTTTCATTGAGACCTTTAAAGAATAGATGGATTTTGGTTAAGACAGTGCATAAGGAAAGAATCTTCATTAATTTTAATAACCTTGATTTCTAAAATTCTCAGGACAGTAGAGAGAAAAGAATTGTTCTGTGTTATAATATTTAACTGTGATTAACATAATTCCCACAGTATGTTTATCAATGGTAATTATCCATTTAATAATAACCTACTATAACCTTAAACTTTATTATAGTTATAGATGTAGGGCCAAAATCATTTCATCTTTTGTATTATGCCAAGAATGACTTTGATCCAGAGTATGCATAATTAAATATATTTATAATGTTCTCTCCAGTGAAAGGTAAGTGGCTTCAAGTAAGATTAGAAAGAGTAAAATACACAGAAAGAAAATGATAAAGAATATAAGGAATAATTTGCACAAAGTATTACTGCACAAGTTTCATTTTTACATCTAATTTTAATGCTACATGTATGAGTTTGACACTACTTGTGAGGAATTGAAACTCATTATTTTGAAAAAAATGGAAAATGAGGGGCCCCAAATCCATCTGTATTCCTATTCCTCTGATAAGTTTTATTTATGAGCATTATTGTCTTGATGTGCCATCACTGTCTTACAGTGGTGCAGCTTCGCTTTTGACAGTCAATGAGGGAAGTTCTGCAACAAAATAGCTTTTGTCGCCACTGCATTTTTACCACTGGATAAAAATTTAAGTGGCTCATGTTTACATACAGTGTTTCTTAAATTTATTCTTAGAAGGATCCTTCAGAGTGTTTCAGATGAATCTGTACAAACAGTACCGGTGTTGGACTGTGACTAATACAAATGTGTTCGACCACAGATTGTTCTGACTTTTGGACAAATGCTACTTAGCAATCTTCTGTGCTCCAGTTTAAATACACAAGACAAAAGGTGGAAAATAAAACAAAGCAAAGACAGGTGAAATAATTTGACCATGTTTATATGATAGAACATGAAATTCATGTGTGGTCATATCACTAAAGAAGAATTGAAAAAAGAGAAGGGGAGGAAAGGGAAGGGGAGAGTATGGAAATGTTTTTGGACCAGGACACGCCCCATTTTCCATCAACTGCATTGCTAAAAGAATAGCTATTATCTGTAGATAACTTTTATTTCTTTCTTGTATATATTTTACATACAGCTAACATTTTAGGTGCTTAGAGTGAATATTATCATGTGGTATGACAAAAGACACATCTCATTCAGGTCTTCAGAGAAATAGTAAAGAAAGTTTCACTGTCAAATTACCATTTCATTAAGGGGAAAAAAAAAGTTCAGTGAAACATTATCTTGAATATTTAAGTCAAAAGCRCATTACACTGTAGAAAGATTTGTTCAGTAACTCTATACCATTGCGGCTGCCTTAAAAAAAGAAAATCTTTTTGATAAATACCCTGGAATTGTATGCAAGTTAGCAATCAGCAATCAAGTTGAAGTAACATTGGTTCATTAATAGCTTGTAGCAACTCAAGAATTTCATACTTTCAAGCAYATCCATCATCAATATGTCAAGACTGGCAGTTGTGTGGCAGCACTGTGATGTGTTGGTCTAGCAATGATTCAGTGCTGCAAGGTAAATGACACATTAGCTTTCCATCATACTCTAGGCAGTGCAGAGATRCATCAGTCAGACATGATGAAAGAGGTAAAGAGTTTAAACATCTATTTTTGCTCTTGTTTTGTAACTGACATATGATCAAACATGTAGTTAAAACTCACACACACAAACATATATAGCTCCCTTGTATAAACACCTCTCTATTCCTCCWTTCTGTACCATTCCAGCTGGAAATAAGATAAACGCATGGACAAGTGCAATATTAAAACTACTCCAAACTAACCACTGGATTGAAGATACTATGAAAGATGGCAAGAGCAGTAGACTGGGTGAGCACTAGTGCCTGGGTGCGGTACTTTCTTTGTGAGTTGGTTGCATGAAGAAAGTGGCGAGCAGAGAGAACATGAAATAAGTGGCTCTGCACATGCTGAGAGCAGTGATGGCCGGAGAGAAATCATGGATCATGGGAAGAACAGCCATGACAGTGATCTCATGTCAACCTGCTTACCAAGGAGATTATTCTGACAAATCTTGGTCACTGGAACCATACTTCAAGATTTTTCCTTCTGGCTGACATTCTAACAATCAGAGATGAATAAAAATCAAGCAAGGCTGCATGTACTTTCTATGTTCTACATGAAAACAGCATAATCTACAGACACGAGAAATACTTTTAAAACTTCCCTATTATCTGTCCTTTCAAAGTTACTGTGAAAGCAAGTGCTTATTTGACAAGCTGAAATCAGCATAAAAGCAGAGATTACAGATTCATACAGTTGAAGCATCACATTCATCTTATATGAAAGTGATGGGAATATGAAAAAGACAGTGCATGATTAATGGTTCTGCAGCTTGTTCTATTTTGTTGTTTTGGGTGGGTTTTTTTTAGCAGAAAATACACAGTTTAAGACTGTCTCTGATTTTATCTGCCAAACTGTCATGTATCACCCATAAAGAATGCTTTTATAGTTATGACTGATCATCAGGAATGTTTTTTTTTTTTTCCCGTTCTGTCCCAGGCTTTCTATGTAACCTAGCCAAATCCCTTAAATTATTTAAATCCTAGATCTCACAGTAAAATAGGAGTGCCAGATAAGCATGAAACTTTAACTAAAAATATTTTGGCAGCTGGAAGTTAGGAAGTTGACTTCAAATTTAGGATACAGTACTTATTGTTATTATATGGCTGCATATTAACCAGGCTGTTTGCAGGGTGCTGCATTATAGCTAAAAAAAATAAAAGATACAATACTTCTATTTTCTGTGCCAAATTTAACCTGGCATAATGATTAGCTACAATGAATTAGAATACACAAAAATATAAAAAGCTGTGGGTTGTCCATCAGCTGTCTTCCACAGGACAGATGGGAACTCAAAACTCTATCAATAACTGGATATGGGAAAAGAGAAGGAGGGAACTTCTTTCAGCCCTGGCGCTTGATGATACCAGCCCCCATTCTGACTTGCAGGTGGGTAGAAAACTGTACAAATTCTCAGACTTCATCCAGAGAATACTTGTAATTTGTGTGGAGAAGTAAGAACATGTGTGAGTTGTCAGATAATCTGTGCTTGCATTAAACACTGGAGGATATAACAACAAAAACATCTTTTATTCTGAAAAGTAAAGATTTAAGTCGCTGGCAACAAGAACTCAAAACAGTTTCAAAAAATGAAAATTAAAGCAGTAGATTATAATTAACAGTAATCTGCCTCTACAGTTGTTTCAGGATCTCAAATGAAGCAATTGTCCAGCATCTTCTTCCCATGAACTGGCTTGCCTTGAGGAAGCTGTTGATGCCTCCCCTGCATTTTGGATGGAAAGTCATTGTTCCTAGCTCTGTTGGCCTTTTGAACTAGATCTCCAGTGGCTGTTATGGGAGAAGGCTAGTTCCCATGCGGACCCTTATATTTAGATACCTAAATTTATGTGTCTGCAATTTGGAAGTAATGGGTTTGAATCCAGGGTTTCAAACCAATTTCATAACCAAAAGTGCTGTGCCAGTTGAGGTGCTTAGGGAAACCTCAGCTGGCATCCAGCTGCTGGTCTAAATAGATTTTGATCCTGTGTAGGTATAAGTCACGTGTTACATCTTTCAGCCCTGTATGGAGGTATCAAACATCTTAAGTTTTTTTCACTTGCGCTGAACACCTGTTGTTCAGCAGTTGTTAAGCTGAACACAAAATTTTTAAATGACAAAAGCTAGGTAATATATAAACTATTTTTTGCTTTGAATATTCAGCAATAAAAGGAAGATGAAGAATATATATTTCAAAACTTTAAGATACACATTTATCACATCTTGTATTACTAAGATTACCCTTATATTATAGTGTATTGCTCTCTTGAAAAAATAAAAAAAAGTGCATGCAGACTAATTCCACCTAATCAACTAATTAAGTGAAATACTGAATAAGTGATTAATCACACTGAATTAAGCACTGAATAAACTGGTGTTCAGGGTTGGCTAGCCATAAAAAAATGGTTCAGAATGCAAGATTACCACACTCTGCATCTCTATCAGAGACCTATACCCTTTGCTAGCTACCTTAATTGCTCAGCTATGCCTATGTTACGTGCATGTATGTCTACAAGGTATCGCGTGCATACAGGTCTTCAGTTTGGGACTCATTTTGGAATTTTCAAGCAAACTATACTCAAATATTAATCACAAAGATGATGGTAATTTAAAAATAGTTATTTTATATTATAAGTTTATTATGAGTTTATATTCTTTATTCCATAATGATGGAAATTAATTCTGCAATGACACAAAACTCTAGGAACTAGAATTAGAATGAAATGGTGAAAAACTCATAAGTGTAATAATCAAAAGAGGAAATATTATAAAGGTCTTAATGATTTTCAGCTTGAGTGGAAGTTATATTGCACTGTCAGGCCTATGYGACATTTTCATCCATCCGCCTGTCCAAAGTATTGCAAGGTAGCAATTGTTCTGTGAACACACTAGTGATTTAGTGTTCTATTTCTTTTTTTTTTTCCTCCCCATTCTCTGAATTTTAAAAATATAGAAGAAATACACTGGGAATATCTGAAACATTTTCACAGTATTCTGTGTACACTGTAGAAAAGAATAAATTAGTTTTTATATTAATTAAAAATCCTTAGTAAAACCCAGGACAAATCAAATACATTTAAAACAAATACCATATTCTTAAAACTCTAAGATGCATTTTTCACAAAGCTTTCCTTTAGGACCTAGGATGTGGAAATTAGCCACTGACTTTTATGCACATTTAGCCACTAAAGACAAATAAAACATGGAATATTTGTTCAYCAAACTCTTAGTTATTACTATGAGGAGATGGAACCACCTAAGGATCAATGTTTTGGCTATTGTCTGTGCTCTGCTAGTGATAGTTTTAAGTGTATTCATCATGAAAAAAAAAATCTCAAAATTGATATTGTTTAGTTGGTGGAAAACAACATTTATAAAGATCGGTTACCTTTTTACCTTTTAAGGAGTATATTCAATAAAGGATAGTAGCTTTGGGAAACAGATCCTTAAGCTACTAGCTCCTGGTTACCTTTTTGGATGCATACTTTCAGGCCCAAATTTRACAAAAGCTTTATACTCCCAACTGTTATTTAAGCATCTTACTTTCTGTTGATTTCTGTGGAAGTTGAATATGTTTTATTCAGTCTCTGACTGAGATGCATCTATGATCCTGAACTATAGAGGTTGAAAAGCTACATTATTTAGGTGACTAAACTGTCCCTTTTTTATGGACGATTTTTCAGTCCCCTTTTTAGTTTTTTTTTTTTTTTTCCTTATAGGCACGTCTGAGGGTACTACTGCTGTTTTCTACCTCCTCCTTAGTATTTTAAGGGATTAGAGCACAAACCAAGAAACAGGAAACCTACCTTCAACAAATTATTTAGGAATTGCTGATATCTGGTTGGGGGGATTTTTTTTTTTTTGGGGGGGGGGATTGGTAACATAATGTGTGTTAAATTGCTTTAAAAGGAGGTGCTTGAACAACAGTGAGTAAAGCCATGTCCTGGCTGCCTGGTGGAAACTTCTGAAGGCATATTGCTCCCTTCCTGTGCAGAGATGAGCATGCACAGGTAAGGAAAACATCAAAAGCTCAAGAGTAGGACAAGAAGAGACAGAAGCACAGGAGGTGATGAACCTGCAGTGAACAGAGAGACTGCTGCAGACTGTGTCCTGACTAAACTTCAAGAAGACATACAGGGGACTGCACCTCCTTCTCCTTCTCTTCCTCCACAGACTTTGTCTCAGCTTCAGAATGAATGGGGTTACARTATTTTTTTGCATGCTAAAGGAGCTAGTCCACTACAAACCAAGCTTAGCAAATAGTAAGTTCAGTTTATTTTCTCATTGCTAGCCTCAGGTAGGAAGGTGGTTTTGTGACCCCCGACCTATATTTTGGTGATCAGGAGACTGTGTTTAATGGCGTTGCTTCTTGTGAATACTGCTACATCAGTGTTTATCAGGAGATAAGACCTGACTCTCCAAAAAAGCAGTTTGAAGACTAAGTCTGTTAAAAAGAGGTGTAGAACAAAAGCTCAATTACAAATGAAAGAGTAAGATACTATAAAAAATCTAGTCTGGATAAAGTATTAAGCTACATTTTGGGACAAAAAATCACTTATTAGTCACGTTATTTCATTTCATGAAAATTTGTATGCCAATGACCAACGTCAGAAAGACCACCTAGAAGGTGAATAAAAGCATTATAACAACTGAAATTCATTGTTTCTTAGTATACTAATATACTAGACAGAGAAAATAAAGATCAAAAAAAAAAAAAAGGTCACACTCATAAGCAGAAAGCTTTGCAGAACTGAACAGATATTGCTGTCAATGAGGAGTTCTGTTACAGGACACAACTAACTCTCAGTGTCTTTAATATAGGAGACATTAAAACCTCAGTTCCTTTTATTACATCCAGATGGAATATATTCTTTAGGTAGATTGATTAGGTAGACATCATATTCACTATGAGACATCTGGAGGATTTACTTATTTTCTAGCAGGATAATAGCTCAGTATCATGATAACATATGATATAGCCACTGTTGGATATGAGATATTGAGAGGATTTACTTATTTTCTAGCAGAATAATAGCTACCATGATAACATATGATACAGCTGCTGTTGGATCTCATTTTAGGAGTGAAATTCAATTGGGTGTTTTTTCTATAGGTGTCGCTGGTGCAACCACTTTTATCTTAGTATTATAAGTGTCTTGTGGATTGTAAAACACATTCCAAGGAATAAATCAAATCTTTTAGTTTACCTTGTTTCATAAAAGTCCTTTGCTTTTTTATGAACCTGTCAGTTGTACTGAATATTTCAAAGTGTCTTGTTTCTGTTTTCATTCATTCTAGGTTAGCTGAAGTTTTAACTTTTAGAAGATGTTAGTTCTTATACCTGAAAGTCAGTAACAGGAAACAAAACAAGTAAAAAACCCTACAAAGTAAAGATTTTCAGTCTCAGAATAGATCCAGATTGAAGATGAGAGAGAGCAGCTGAAAAATTCCCTCCTTGATCACTACATTCGCACCATAGACTTGTTTTTTTTTATGCTACCATTGTAATAACATAATTCTACTAACTAAATCATTATACAAATGAACTATTCTCTATATTGAAATGTGTTATGATGCAGGACACTAAGAAAATATCAAAAAAAMCATTTGTTCTTTATATTGTCATTTACTTGCATGTCAGCTTCAGGAACTGATTTTTTTTTTTWTWTTTTTTTAAGAAAAACAGTGAATAAGCACAGATTTCATGAACAGTTTCTGTAAGCCAACCTGCATATATTCTGTTTTACATCCCCAAACAAATAAGAGAGACCTAATAGATAAGATTTTTGTTCCTGCAAACTTTATTTATATATATCAAATAATCTTACAGGTGGTACAAACGTGATATCCATCCAGCTTATGTCTACTATAAGAAACTGTTAGCAGTTCAAATACAGTGTTTAAACAAGATGTTAAGTATCAGCCAAGGCCCTGGAATCTATTCTGAAATAAAATCATAGAATGACAAAAATACTGTTTGGACAAGACCTTTGGAGGCTTTCTGCTGTAATGTCCTACTCATGTGGGACTGCAACTGACATTAGATCAAGTCAGCCATGGCTTTATCTAGTCAGGTATTGAAAACCTCCAAAGATGGAGATCTCACTACCTCTCAAGGTAACTTACTCCAGTGCTGCACTAAATGCCTGTTGAAAAAAGTTCTTTCTAATGTCCAGTCCAAATCAGAACAATGCAAAAGGAGAAGAATTTCTCAGAAAACCCTTTAAAACTTGTTGAATCCTTTAAGTAAAGTCCTAGAACAAACAAACAAAAAATAGTAGTCGCAAGTGAATGTGAAGGCCTACGTTCTAGGTTTCTTGCTGTCTGATGTACACAGCTATGGGAACAGGTGATGAGACTTGCATTTCTAAGACTAAGATAAATAAAAATCTGACTTTTTCAACTGAGTAACCTCATTTAGAGGTTACAGAATCTTTTTTTTTTTGTCCCAAAGCCCATTAAAGTCATTATCTGCAAAATTAAAAAAAAGCATATGCTGAATATGCTAATTGCTAAGCTATTGGAAAACAAACAACAACAACAAAAAAACACAACAACAACAAAAAAAMCATTCTCTCAGTTGTTATATTTACAGACCCTGACTGCATTTTGTGCCATTTCAAACTGACAAGTGAAATTTGAGACAGGTGAAGGGATATCTGGTTAGTAGATCACAAGAGAGCTTAGATGTTGGATGAAGCAATGTTCTCGGCTGCTCTGGCAGCTGTGGTTATTCCTAGAAGCAGATTGTTCCGTAATTAGAAAAATTAAGTGATGAAACTGCCAGCTATAGTAATGCAGTTAGCATTTGAGCATTCAGTTTTTAGGTAATTCAGGACATGCTTATTAGTATGTCAAAGATGGATTTATTCCTTCCTAGGACACCTAAGGCACTTACTTACAGAATGTATATGTAATAAATAAAGAGAGATTCCTTTAGTTAAGGTTTGAATTACCATCTAGCAATATAGCAATACCTATTTTTCTCCATTGACTGAACAGTGAGCCTAGGGCATCTATKGTCTTAATTCAACCATTTCATTTATGTATTAAAATTAAGTGCAAACCATCTGGCTCTGAATATTCACCTACATTCAGCATCTTGGTATATCTTTTTTTTTTTTCTTTCAGTCAAAAGATTTTCCAGCTTAGAGCTTGTAAAGAATAGCTGAGAGGAGATAAGGAAAAAATACATCTGCGAACATTTCAGAAACACAAGGTTTGGGAAAACCTGTAGTGAAGGTTTAGTCTTCAGCAGTGTTTGACTTTGCACTGAGAAGGACAGTAAATACTTATGTGGCCAGTTGCAACTGAGAGAAAGTTTAAGAACTATCACCTCTCAGCTACTATTTACWGTCTGCTAATTGAGATAAAATGAAATGTTCCCTGATATTTTGTAAACCCAAGTTTCTCAAGTAGCATACCCTGGTTCACACTTTCACATTCACACAGCATGGRGCTGCACGATCAATCACAGATCTAGAGCTCTACTCAATGCTCCAAGGTACTGGAGATGTTCAAGTTAAGACATACTAGTTCATTTCCCACAGAGATGTAAGTATGCTGGAAACAATACATCAAGTTTGTTTGACAAGACTTAATTTCTATAAAACCATATTTTTGACAGTCATATTTCTAAAAGTCCCTAGTTTTTACTGATTCATCCCATATGATCTTTTCCATACTTTTGCTTTGGATTGATGTCAATCTGCAATGCCTGAAGTTGCTTTCATCTTMCTGATCATCCTTTTTAAAATAATTCCAGAAAATAAACTTCTGTCTAATCCTCACTAAGATATCCAACTTGCGTCTAGCTTCCTTTGATTCTTTACACATTTTGTTTTGCAACTTACGTGGTTCAGTCAATTTAAAAAATATATATATCTTCAACATAAAATAGTTTACCACTCTTCTTAATTACAGAAAAATAAAAGGTACCTCTGTGTCCATGGATATTAAAGTATACATTATATGACTTTTTCTGTAATATAGAAAGAAGTATTTTTTACTTTCTGCCTCATGACTATAAACATCATTATTAGTCTTACTCCAGTGAGTGTAAATGTTTTTGTGGCATGTGTTTGAAGTATATAGCCTTGGTATTATTGACTACAGGTCTTTTTTAATGATATAGCTTGCTTCCTTAAACAATTGTGTATATTTTTACTCTCATACTTAATTTATAGAGTTCAGCATGATAATATATTTATAATTATTATAAAGTTAATTAAAATATTTGACAATTTGAATTTCCTCTATTTGCATTATTAATTATACATAAATGCCAGGTGAAATGAAAGATGAAAGTGCAGGAGAAAGGTGGAAATCCACCTGCCTTGATTATATTTATCATCATTATTATTCAGTGATCAGCAAAATCGTATCCTGAGATCTCTTCCTCTTGTGGCTTATCTGTTGAATCTTTTCCTGACATCAGCTTTGTCCTGAAAGTAAACTGTGTTTTAATTTGATCTTGGAAAGACCGTACAGGGAAATTACCTTGAGTTTTATTAAAGACCTCATTAAGTTTTTATATACTTTGTTTGGTCCCAGTCAAAGTCTATAAAGACTCATAACTTAAGGACAGCAAGAAGATCAACTGCATAACATAATTCTAAAACTCTGGAAAAAGTATTTATTGAACTTATATGGCTTGGTGATAACAGGGAAACTTATGATCTGTAGTCTTTTCTGTGAGTCTTTTCTTCTCAGTTCCAAACTGAGAAAGAGCTTTCTACCTGCATCACATGAGGAGAATGTCACATACATAAGTATATACACCCAGTGGCATGCTGGAGACTCTTAGTTATCCAAGACATCACACAGAATGGGCAGATATGGCGAAGGTCACCACAGGTCTCCCTCACCTTTCTGTCATTAAAGCTGGAGGTCTGTCAGGAAGCTTGCATCTCAGATGTCATTAGACACCTACATCTAGGTGCCTGAGTACCACCCAGGGGGTGTTCACAGCGTTCCGTGATCYTTCCCCTTCTGTTTTTGGATGACCCATAAAACTACATAGTTCTTGTGGTTTCTCAGTTGGAGCTTTATGTTCTCCCTATGGTTGGGGTTTGTGGATGCACTCTCCCTTGTTCCTCCCACCTTTTGGCCTTCCCCTCCATCAAAGTGTGTTGCAAGGATTGCACAGAGGATGGGCTTACAGGCACAAAAAATTTATTTGCAGGATCCATAGCTGATAGCATACATTGACACTAATGGTAAAAGTCACTTTTGGGGGAGGGAAAGAGACAGGGAAATAAAAGGGAAAGGGAAAACCCACAGGGGCCAGCAAAGAACCGAACCAAGAAGGGTGTCCCATACTAGTGATCTCCTCTAGGGTTCCTCTTCAGTGCAGTAGGTGGTCCCCTCCATAATATTCTTCTGATAGTAATTATATATTTTTTTATAAGAACCTGCTCAAACTCCCTGTGAGTTGTTCCCATTTATGATGCTGTTAGTGGTGATTGGAGCATGTTTTGATCAGGTGCAGGTGTTGATTAATGCAGGTACTGCAGGTACCTGCTAAGCTTTGTGCATACATATTACCAGGTAATGTTTATCAGATATTTCAATGACTATCTATCTGCTTTGTTATGTACTAAGTCTTGTTTTCCACCAGTACAAACTAAATGCTACAAAAAAGGGGTAGGAAAAGTATTGGGGAGGGGTGGGGAGGTAAGAAGGGGTAATTCTCACGCCAGTGACAATCATTTCCCATAAGAATCCACCATAACAACAGTATTGGTGTTTGCAGGTATACGTCCATGAGAATAACAAAACAAGAACAATTGCATGAGACCAAAACCAGAAAAACACTGCTACAGCAGCTTGGGTGAAAGGTTATGCAGCTACAAGTGAAAGGCAGATTGCCGTGTTGCAGGTGAAGGCCTAAAAAATATCCAATGGGAGGCCCTTAGAATTACAAAGTCAAGGCTTTTAAGGCACTGTGCAACACAAGAGAAAAAGGAAGATATTAAAGGATTAAATCCTTTCTTTGAATCATGAGAAGAAATTAGCAGAATTACAGAGGATCAGGGCTAAATTCAGGAATCAGTGAGGAAGTCACAGTCTCACCAAGAATTTAAAATTCTGTGTCTGTGGTTAGAGAATTACAACAGAAATATATTGCCTGCAGTGTCGGTGTGCAACGTATGCAAACAGGTTGAGGTCCCAGCTGTACCTGGTGTGGCCTGTGTAATGCAACCACAGGAATGGCTGACAAACCCACAAAGGGCACAATACCAGGTCCTAACACTTAATAAAATGTAGGCAGCAGGATATCAGAAAGTCTGTAAATAACAGCCTAAGCATCGTAATGCAGAAGAGCTCAACAGCTGCCTAGTCAAGCAGGACTGAGAGTGGCCTGAGTCTTCTGCTTTGTCTTTTAGGCACACTAAAGGTTTTCATGCAAAATACAAAAGCTTAAGGCATCAAAAGATGCTGTGTACAACATGGGGAAGAAAAATCTCATATGGATTGCCCTGAGGCATTTTAGGTCCCTTAAACGATGTCCTCCTCCTATGTGGACTGGTAATTGGCAGATACATACAGTACTCATTTTAAATAGAATAGTAACTTTCCCTTAATGCTAGTCAATATTTTAGAGCACACGTGGAAAATATTAGCCTTATTTTTAAACCAGAAGAACTAATTTTTTAAATCATCTATTGCAGTCTTGGCAATGTCAAAATTATTTGTTCATGTAGATCATTACAAGATTATTCTCTATGAAGTTCTGACTAGGGTTTCAACTGATTCTAAATTTGCCAAGTGATAAGGATTACACTAATTTCTTTAAAAGATACTCTCCCAGGCAACTTGTGGACACTGTTACAATGTTTATATATATTTTTAATTTTTATGATCACTGTCATGAATGCCTTTTGCCTTTATTCTTATTTTTGTTTAAAAATAACCATCATATTTCTTTACTTATATCCCTTAAAAAWTTATATAAAAAAGCTATATAAAAGCTATAATTTTTCAGATGATGTCTTCCTAGTTTATGGCAAACATTTTATTTTGTGCTTGGTGCTTTTTTCTCCTTAAACATTACAGGATGAATATTCAGAAGAAATCCATGACTTTAGCCATGCACTTCCCATTTATTTTAGCAGGATGATTAATTGAATCATTGTAGATCTCTGAAAATTTCTGATAGTATGCTGTGTAGCAAATATAATGTAATCAAAATGGTCTTGTACATTATGGAAATTGTCAATATTTTATTTAAACTATTTAAAATTAAAAACACTTGCTGACTGGAAGATATTATCAGTTTGACCTGCTGTGACTTGCAGCTCAAAGGAATCACACTAATTTACCAGTTAATTTTCTGTAATGACTCTAAATCTTCTGTTTTCTTAAGAAACAGTAGCACATCTGAAGTAATGTTTGCACTAAGAAACAGCCTAACATAATAAAATAATTTTTTGTACATTCCCTCCTAGAATTATTTTTTTTACCTGTTTGTAGCATTACTGCATGAAGCAATAAGTGATTTAGTGCTGTAATCAAAAGATGGAAGAAAGGTTGCAGAAACAGTGGAAATAAAAACTTACTGAAAATAAAAAATAGCAAACATTGAAGGAGATAGCTGACTGAACGAGTGTAGTTTAAAATTTGTATCAGTCACACCTCTAAGTGTTCATTATTACTCTCTGCAGCAAGTGCATAGAAATAATCTGTATTACTCATTTATTATATTATATATTATATTTATATATATTTATATAAATCTTTGGKTTTAGTTATATCAATTTATTTCTTTAAGTACTCTACTGTTCTGTTATTATTGTTTTACTATTAAAATTTACATCCAAGAGCTATGCTTTCATTTTCAATGCTTCCTCCAAATAGAATTTTATTTTATCTATATTTCGTTTATATTTTTCTTGCTCAAAAAGGCACTGACTGGTTCTTTTATTCAGACTGCCATAAACCAAAATGTAGAAGTAATTTTTCAGAGAAACAGGAAAATGAAAAATACCATGATCAGCTATAATTTTACCAATATCTATGCTACTTTTGCCAATATCTATACTACTTTTACAAAATTCACTACACTTATTTCTGTCAAATACAGTTCAGTGACATCTTCRAAATATTGTCCTATACCATTTATTTTAAAGGTGAGCATATGACAAGATTATAAAGAARAAAAAAAAACACCTACCATAGCACCATACTATAAATATCCTTTGTTAATTTGGCATATGGTATTGACTTTCTGTTACTAAACTTGTTGTTATATATCAAATGCGATTCTTTTTTTTCAAAGTAATTTAGGTTCAAGAATATTTGCTAMACAATTCAAAAATGAAAATAAATACATTTAATATGAATTTCAAACCCATGGAAGACAATATGAAAGCCTGCATCTGGCTGCCTGGTAAGCCTACAAACTGTGCTCAGTCAGCTTTCTTTGGTGCTTCAGTCTATAGAAATCATTAAGCGTTCACTGAAAGGAAGACTTCTCTGGCTTTCCAAATCCTATATAAGAGTTCTGTATATAGGTTACAGTCTATGCATGTATTATTCATCTTGTAGYGCAATTTCTTCAAGACATAGCTGTGTCATCTTCTGCATGCAAACAGTGGGACCCTATCAAACCATGGGTAAATAAATAAATATATTGATACAGAAGAATCTATTTCACCTGCATCATACTTGCTGAGTGAAACTATTCTGTGGATGAGCAGTAATCATGTAAAAAAGATATTCATGTAAGACTGAGGATTTTTTATTGTTTTTTTGGGGGGGTGGGGTGGCCTTTTATTTGCTTTGTGGTGAAAACATGGAAAGAGAAGAGGAAAAACTGGTCCTGTCTTTTCAATTTAGAGCATCTGTGTGAGCATCATTTGCTAACATGAGCTCAAAGTAGAGGTAGTATTGCCACCATTGTTGCTCCCAACCCACTCTACAGCCATGTTTCCAACTTTGTTTAGTTACACATAATGTCAACTGGATGCAGATTTTTTACTGTGACACATATCTTTCTTAACTTTAAATTATAATCCTCCAAGCTCTAACACTRTAGGACAATTCTGAGCTGAAACAGTGCAGCAATACAGGAGAGAATAGGAGAGATGGACACTGGAAGGTACAAGATAGTGGTATTTCTTGAAAGGATATCAGGACCATGAACCTCTGCTGAAGGTTTTACATTAAATATTTATTTTGATTTTGCTAAACTTGTCACTGTCATTAAAGAAGATCTATGGGAATTGTCTGCTGTTTTAAGTTAAGCAATAAAGGATTGTGTAAGCCAGGAAGAAAAAAAAAAAGAAACAAAAATAGAGACCATTTTGCCTAATTTCAGATCATGCAGAGAAGCATATCAATTTACTTTAGTTTTGGATGAGAAAATAGACAACTTTTTTTGTTGTTTGTTTGTTTTGATTTGATTTGATTTGTTTTGGAGGAGGGGAGTTCTGGAGGAGGCAGGCAGCTGATGGAAATGCCACTTGATTAATTGTTCTTTTAATTCATGGCAAAAGTACCCAGTGTGCAGTACAGGTGCCTCTTTTTGTACACTGGAAATAAATGAAATATTCCTTGCTATTAGGAGCCACTCCTGACATGTATCAGCAGACTCTAGCTTCACAGCTGCAGTCTGGCTATGGCAATAGTCTTTGTATTAGAAAGAGTAAATATACAGTACATTTCAGATCTGTTATTAACTGTTTTGAAGTGAAAAATGAAGACGAAACATGATAAAAAATGACAACTGAACCAGAAACATATTAACTACCTTGCTTTTCTTAAAGAAACTTTAAATTTAATCCACATTCTGCTACTGTGCTAAATCATCATGTTTTAAAAAATACATTTTGATGCACTAGGTGGAAAACATTTCACATCAAAAGTTTAATACATCAGGCTGCAAGGCTTGGTTTCAGATGAATTACACCTGAAATATTTCAGTCAGCTGTTAAGATTTAAAACCAGCATTTTAATAAATTGATGTATGACCCACTCTAACCAATCCTTTCCACAGTGTGTTAAAAAGCTGAATAAGCATTAAATAGCTTTTTTTTTTTTAAGCACAATAGATATTACTTTGACTGATCTGTCTCTGAATTCACCAGTGAAGGGTTAAAGCACRCTAAGTTTTCCTTATAGTGGATCTTATTTTGTTGGGGCATTGAATATTTTAGACCAATATACCTTTCTCAGATGTGATGCTGTGGCTATAGAGTCTTCTGTCTGTTGCTAAGCAATAAATACTCTCATTTGCCATTGGCTGAAAGTCTGGGAGTCAACAAGATCCAATTATGACATATCTTAAAATTAAATATCGTCAAATAGTCGATCAAATGAAATAATGCTCTGGGGTGCAGCTCAGAGTTTTTCAGGTCTGTGTGCACGAAACTAYGAAAGGCTGCCTTAGAGGGACTGAGATGTGAACTGGAGGCAGGTGGTCAGATGGAGAGAGCAGCATAGGGGTGAAAATGGGAAAGAGTCAAAATATTGCTGAGAAAAAAGGAATTAAGAGAGCTGGGGGAGAGACAGGAAGAACTGGAGTGGAGGCGGTTAGAGCTCTGCTGATTAGGAGAAATCTGTCCTGTACACAGCARTGTCAGAAGGGCATGGCAAAGTTTTGAAGTACTGATAGTATTAAAAGAATGACAAAAGGTAAAACATGGTCTTGGCAACAGCACTTTGGGATGAGCAGGACTACAGGGTTCTCAGTGGTGAGAGCATAGGGTAGCTGTGTAGCCCAGGACTGAGAGGATTAAAGAAGGAGTAAAGATTAGTTGCAAGGGTGGGAAGATGTATAGAAGAGAGGTTTGATTGCAGCTTGAGCAGATGAGGATGAGGTAGGGCATGGGCTAGTAAAAGGCAAGGGAMAAGTAGCAAATCAGAGTGTCCTGGAAGTTAAAAACAAAAGAAAGKGAAGTTCAGAATGTTTCTCTAAATTTACATTAATGAATTCAAACACACTTTTTAGCTTAGGACAGAAAAAAAGACACTTGTAGACTGTGATTCATCTTCTGCTGATGTTGATTCAGTTGTCTGTATGTAGACATCTATTGCTCTTTGAGACACACAATGGATGATCTGAGATACCTGGTCCGACTAGCAGCAATAGCACAGGACCTATGAGAGATACGAGCCCTCCCGCAGTACCAGCTATACCACAGGGTACCTCACAAAGCAGGAGATGTATATGCATGGGTGATTTAGCTGGGCCCAGAAGTCTACTTTTGGTCCATATGACCATGTGACCCCTAAAGGAGTTGTCCACGTGTTGCCAGTTTCTCCAAGACCTCAAACACACTCCAATAGTCTGTTTTGCCCACTGGCAATAAAGGGTTTATAGGATAATACCTTAAACTTTCATACTATAGGCATCTAAAGCTAGGTAACATAAATCCTACTCCTGCATCATGCTGCAAGAAACAGCCTTGCAACTGTCATTGCTGCCCACACACATCAAAGGCATTAATTTAATATGTTGCTTTCTGCCCTTGGATGCAGAGCTAACTGTATCTCACTACTAAAACTCCAGCTTTTTAGTCAAGTTAACAGTATGCTTTATCATTTATACTTGATTCTCTTTATATTAGGAATCGTAATTTTGAACATGAAAAACATTTTAACTTTTTTAATAAGAGTCTGACCCTGAAGCAAAACTTCAATTTATTTCATCTAAACACTTAAACACTCAGTTAACTTTCAGCAGGTGCCTGAAGCCTCTACTGCCAATAAAACATACTCTGTAAAATGAGATGGTAATTCATTAAAATAGAGCAAAGAAGCTCTTTCTAATCCACAGCAAAAAGGAATCAAAATTTCCAGTAAACTCAGCTTTAGCAGAATATTTGCATAACTTCAGGAATACAAACATAAAGGCAGTTTAATATATTTCATTGTGTATAATACTACTTGCTTCCCAGGGGTTTTTTGCCTGAGAAAGATGTCTGGCATATTTTTCAAAATGTATTTTTCCTTCCTCCTTAACTCTTTAAAGATAACCATTATTCATAATTATCACTCAGATAGTTACACATACATAGCTGGCATGTTTCCATCTTTGCTAAAATTAAAGTAATACAAACTTAGCTTTTTATATACAAGATGTTAACCCGTCAATCTCAAAGAATGAAGAAGAGTACACTCGACCAAGTAGCAGAGTATCATCAGAACCAAAACTCAGTGCTAAAACACCTGCAGCATTTCAGAAATTTCTTCCTAACCCACATGGTGAAGAGTGACTTAATGCCTACACTGTTAGAGCGAGCTCCTACAAAGCAAATGGGCTGTGTTCACACTACATAGCACTTGACTTTAGATGCCTTGGGGACTTTATATGGCGCCCTAGTGCCCCAAAGACACATATTTTTATATGGGTGAGTGAGTGAGTGTGTGTGTTTGAAACAAGGTAAGGCCCGTTTTTCAGTGGTGCTTTAATGGCCTGAAATTGAAAGTATGTGTTGCACGTGGTGGGGTATGGCAAGGAGACAGCATCTGGAAAAGTTTGAGTTTGTACAGCACACAGGCATAATGTAGAGCAAAGAAAATCAATTCTGAAACTGCATTATTTATACTCCTGGGCAGTTGTCTCCAGCATAAGAAATCTTTTGAACTATGCCTCTGTTTTGCTCTGGAGAGATGCACTCAGGGTTATCTAAAACAGAAACAAAGAAAAAAATGAATGTTAAACAATATGGGTGATGATGGATCTAGTGCCCTAAACCTCTTTAACAGCATAAATGTATCTAAATGAATCTGAGATGTTACCTCATCCATCTGCCTGGTCCTAATTTGTTATCCAGTAGAGACACATTCTGCCACCCAGACTAACTCCACACCACGTTAAACACTTAACTGAAATAAGCCAATTGAAAAAGGCAGACATCCTTTGGGAGTAAATAGCTCCACCTCAGAGCTAAATCACTTTTTGGAAAAGCCTATCCCACTCCATTATCTACAAAAGAAGGACAGGCTTATAATTTAGAGTCAGCTTCTTGTTTTTAAACTTTAGTTATGTGCCTTAGGTTAGAATAAAAGATCCTTTATATACACATGTGCGCACACACACACACACACACACATACACACACACTATATAGTATGTATATACACACATAAACATGCACACACACACGTAAAATGTACAGATGGATGTATATTTATATTTATAATATAGTCATATGCATTTATATATATATATGTAATTTATGCATATATATACTATTTCTTATTCTCCAGGCTTTTATTTTTCCTTATATCACTACATAAACTTTCTGACTTACATAACTGTTCTGTACTTGCCTACCTTGCTGTCTGCAGAATATCAGTCACAGTGCAAGAAATACTGAACATTAAATCCCTTATTAATGACACCAATATATGTGAAAAGCACTATCTTTRGGTAACCTGTCCTCTTTTCCCACAAGTCTTCAGTCAGAAATATTCTCTTCAGATATCTCTACAAGTAATCATTCATGTTTCAAATTTGCTTGTGAATACTTTATCCTAGCTTTTTGCACCTTTTAAGGCTGTAGAAAAGGGAGAGTTTTCAGACTCTAATGGCAGAAATATGTGCAATGAAGCAGGAGTCAGACATGCATGCAATCTATGTTACCACGCTTCAGAAAGCAGAAGATATTCTTGGACAGTGAGGCAACATATATATATCTATATCCCAGGAAGTATTTCCCAGACTAAACACTGCTAAGAAGCCTGAGAAGTGTAATAACAGAGTTTGCCATAAGAATGGAATAAAATGTAAAAATAACATGAGATATAAATACTGAACAAGTATTGAGAAGTAATTCAACTTAATCTTTGGTAAATACCTTCTTAATGATAATTAATGAAAAGTAATGATAGAGTACACCTAAACATATTTTTTAAAACTCTGCAGCTACTTTTATCTTTTATTTTTCTGGTTAGAAACTTTAGATAGGATTCCTCTATTCTTTTCTGTTTCTACATTTTAAGAAGTTAGATATTCAAATATGAACTGGCCACTTTAGGCTCTTTTTATAGTCAAAGGAGATATTAAGGTCTGAAAAAAGGCCATTAAAACAAAACATATTATTTTTGCAGGTGCATATTTTTCTCCATTAACTATAAAAGCTCATAAAGAGTCTCTCCATTGACTATAAACCAGCTACTTCTAGTTTGGACATCTAGTTTTGTTTATTTCTAATTCAGTCTTCTGATCTGTCATTAGTCCTATAATCCTATAAATAAATCCTATATGAAATACAGGAAAGGAAAAAGAAAGGATCACACTAAGATGATGGTGGGGGGAAGCTTTATGGAAGTAAACAGAGGTAAAGAAATAAAAAGACCTGATATACAAGAGGAAGAGATTGCTGTAAGGACATCACTGACRAAAGAAATACTATGTTCTTAGTTTCTTTGTCTTCTTTTTGTGTGTTACTTTCTGTCATCTCTCTYACATTGACAGTTTTTACTGGTGTTTACATGGAAAAGTGACAAGAAGGTGAAATGCTGCAAAGCTCAAAATGTTCATATCTGTTAGAAAGTGCCAAACTTAGCAAGTTCACCATTTGGGGGAAAAGGTCTGAAGGATACTTTCATAAAAGTCTCTGCAACACATGGATTTTTGTTCATCTCGCTTTTTATAGACATTTCTAAAGTTCAACTGTAGCAGCTATATATAATCATATCCTAAATATACCTAAATTTCTATAATCATTTAGTAGCAGTAATGTCTTGTAGAGATGCAAGAACCATTATTTTTTTGGCAAAGTAAGCAAACTTACTGTAATTTACATTCTAAAAATTTAAGTTTCAGGATCTTAAGAAAAATTACTTCATTTTCACATCAGGCAAATATAAAAGGGTGAATCTAGAGGAAACTATAGCTTCCAGGTGAAGAGACTTCCATGTTCCTCTTTCTATTATTTCATATGAATTATAGAAGGCACTAGAAACACCTGTCAAAATCAGAGACCCATTTAACTAACTCTACAGAATCAGAATGAGATCTTCTACACCAAAAGAATTTAAACTCTGCATTAGATGTGTGAAGTGTTTATACCAATGAAAGAAGAAAATGAAAGAAGAAAAATACATTCTTCATCTGTCTTTCACTAACAAGTGACTTGAGTCTAAGCAATTTGATTAAGATATTTAAAAGAGCTGGTTAGAGATCTTTTCCCACTTTTCCTCCATTACACACTGATCTAGCTTCTGTGCCATGGCATCCATTTAAATTATCTTGCTGAAGACTGTTATGATCAAATCTTATCCAAATCACAGAATCATTATCCAGCCCTCATTCTCCTTGACATGTCATCACTGTCATGAGAGCTAGCTCAGCTCTTCTTCTGTCAGGACTGGGAACACATTCCCTTCTTCCTGAGAATTTGCCTCTGTGTGTTCAAGATCATCTCTCTGGTGTGGCACAGGTGTCTAAATTTGGTTCACACAGTTGTGAAGAGAAGGTCAGAAGAAGCCTTATCAGGGGCCTCCACCTCCAACCCATTCAACCCATTCTCTTGGGAGTACTTTCAAGCTCAGGCCCTCACCTTGGCTCCTTGCCTTAGTTACGCTGCAGCCATGCCTTGGCTTGACCATCTATTTCTTATTTAGCTTAACTGTTCTCCATAAATTCTCTTCATTGTCCGTGGAGATGATGCAAAGTGGACATGATCCCAGAATCCGTGCCTCACCTGTTGGATTTACAAAAGATTGATAATTTTCTCATTCTTACAGATAAAGATAATAAAAATATGCAACAGTAGCTGAGATGGAGTCATTCTAGAAGTATATAATATGGGTATCTATATCTGAACCAAGAGAAGCTTAGTGCTCAGGAAAGGAAAACAATCATTGTACAAAGTGCTTAATCTGACCTATTTTAGTTATCTACTTTAGGGTGAGAACCATCACATCCTAGATATGTTTTTCTCTTCCCTGCCTATAAAAGGAATCCAGAGTGAATAAGTAAAATATAGACATCAAAACTCAGTTCAATAGCCTAAATATAATACTAAACTACTGAGATGTCCTATGGTACCTGATTTGATCTTTACTTTCACCTCTAGAATGGTTTGTCTCTGTGGGTCCTGTGTAACATCTGCCATCCCCACATGGATGCCTAGATACTTGAAGAATATTCAAATATCTCTATATGCTTACCTTTAGGCAACTGAATCTAGCCCAAGGTGTCTGATCACTCATTGCAGCCAGTGGAAATCTAGAGCTCAGTCCAGTTGTCCACAGTTGTCTGGTGTCATATGAGATGATTTAGGTTTCCGTTAAGCTGCCACCTGTCAATAGGACACAAGTCTGCCTTGGTCATGTATTGTACCTACAACCATCATATGGAATCTCAAATAGTTGTGGGCCAAATGGTAGGGCAACTCAAATGCTATGCTTTTGTGTTTAGGCAGCTCCCTAGCCATCTCCATTGGGAACTTCAATCCCAAACTAAGATGTAGATGCTTGCATCTAGAAACTGCAATTAAAGTGTGTGCAATGTGGACATGAAGCCTACCACTAATGTAAGATGAGATCAGTCTCACCCTCATGTCTATCTGTAATTTCAGGCATGGGATTTTTGTTGTGTAAACCTTTCCTAATCTTTCTTTCACTAAAATTCCCTTCTTTCCAGATCATTTGATACCAGTGGGCACAGAAAATAAGGCTTTCRCTCTCTCATGCTTAGATTTCTTTCTATATATATTTCTAGAAGAATCTGTCTACTTGATATAGTTCCTTGATCAGGTCAGAGGAGAACTTTAGGCTTCACTGAATCTTAAGAATTCCTCAGAGCCAAATTATTGTTATCATAAACTAAAAGTGTGCATTTCTCCTGGCAAAGGAAGCTAGCAAGGGATGTATAAAAATAAATAAATTAAAAAGTACAGAGATAAATAGAAAGAAAGAACCAAAATTTTATGCTAAAATATGGAAAAAATAAACAGTATACAAACAGGAATAGCATGCCATTATGACACAAAAGCATAACGTTTCAGTTTGACTTCCTTCCAAAAAGTTAACAYAGAGGAAAGAGGGAGAAGTTAATTGGTGACAGGCAGAAATAGATAAGCAGCTTCAGAAATCTTGGATAGGCTTTAAATTGATAGTCTAAAATGCCAAGATGATCTTCTGCTGAATTAAACAGGGAAGATAAAAAACATTCATGACTGGCTGCCCAGCAAAACATATGGCAGAAATGAAGGGCCCTTCAGGAAAGCACAGAATTTTCCAGTGACAGCTTCTCTTCTGAAAAAAAGTATAATACATGAGGCATCTAGCAAATAAATAAATCGCTATTGAATGTTTGAGATTTTCATGCTAAAAGTTATAAGCTGTTACTCTAAGATGAACTTTAATCTTGGGGTTGTGATTTCAGGATATTAATTGTATGAGAGCWTTCATTTAACAGCTGCTAAGAGAGGTTCTTATCACAATTTATCAATTTATCACAATCACAATTTATGCTACAAACTTTTACATAAATAGGCAAATGGTGGAAACAGGCTTCTGAAAAGTCCTYGATGTCTGAAGATGTAAACACTTTTAAAAGATACAGTACTCATGCTCGTTTTTATTAAAAACAAAGATCATAAATTTGGCAAGAAAAAAACCAACAACTGCATCATAGCATTATATTTATTCCATATGGCAGAATTCATTTTACCTAACACAAAATATTATTCATATTTGAATTAGAGAGTGACACAGCAGTGTGTGAATCCAGCAGTGACTGCATAATATGACAGTCTAAACTCAGAAGAAGTTAATTAACATCTATAGGTTAGAAGTCCATAAAAATTGCATGGCCATGGAAAGTCTGCATTAGAAAATAATTTATTTTAAGGTTTACAAACAGAAACAGCTGGATTTCCCTGCTAACCCAGAAGGAAGTAAAATATGAAAATGTTTGGAAGAACTGCAATCCAAAGAAATTAGAAAAACAAACAAAAATGTAAAATCAAAGACTTCTAGATTCAAAGTATGAGAAGGCAAGTATTCAAAAGAGTGGGGAGTTTTTTTGTTTGTTTGTTTGTTCTGCTTAGGTCGGGTAGGAAGCAACCCTGAGCTGCAAAGTGTTCTGAATTTATGCTAGCTAACTAACATACCATATTAAGTAGCTTAAGGTGGGATCATGTTATCTAAAATAAGCAGCTAATTTGTACTTATATAATAGGAGATTAATCCCTTTAAAGGAAGTGCCAAAACTTCTTACAYAGTCAATGGACATACAGGTACCTTGACTGGGGAGCCCTTTACAATCTAAGATTTAAACATCTGAGGTAGGTCATTAGATCTTCAAAGGCATCTTTGCTTTACTTTACTGTAGTGAGGACTTGATTCAGTTGCCCACACATTTGAGGTGCTGTAGGGTATCCTGACTTCCATCTGTGGTACAGGAGTAYGGGAGTCTCTTACAGATCTTTTGTAACTGAAAGTTCCACAAATACAAGTTAGATTTACTAAGGATGACCTGACGGGTGTATAAAATTTGAACACAAATTAGATGCTTGAATTGGCTGTGATGRATATCATCCTGCATCATCAGATCCTCCCTCCATACACAATGGGAAAAAAAAAGAAGAATGTGTGTGTGCACACATGTGCATGTGTGTGCCTATGAGTATATGAATGTATATTGCCCTGCCCCTCACCCCCAAYAAAATGAGCCAAATCCTAGGAAGACCCAAAAGTCTTGGATGAAAGTATCATTTTCTCACAGGTCTTGTGATAATATATCTTACTTATAATTCTTTCCTTCCTCCTCTACCCAGTAATGTTTTTGTGGTTAACATACATATGTTGAGATAGATATATAGGCTGTAGATCCAAATAAGGACTAGTAGGAATGTCATTTAGTTTAACCAGCCTATCACAAACTGTGGATTTACTAGATTATTCTTGTAGCAAACTTTCATCTTTAGGTTGACCTAAACTGTCATTTAGAATTTAGATTTATAAACGTCCTGGTGAAGTTGTTCAATGTTTCTTTGCAGCTGTAAAAATCTGTACTTATATAATAGGAGATTAATCCCTTTAAAGGAAGTACCAATGATTCATATCTAGTTTGGATCCATATCTAGTTCAGATTCACCTACTTTCAGATTTTAAGCATTAAGCACTGCTTTGTCTTTAGGGTCCATTGCTCAGCAGGGCAAGGGACCTAGTGACAAATAATAGGGAAAACACTGAGGTACTGAATGCCTTCCTTGCCTTAGTTTTCACTGGTAAGGCTTGTCCTCAGGCCTCCCAGGTCCCTGGGCCTCCTAGCAGAGTCTGTGGGAGTGAAGTACCCGCAGTAGAGGAAGAAAGAATTAGCGATCACTTAACTCACTTGGATATGCACAAGTCCATGAGACCTGCTGGAGAACAGCTTTGCAGAAAAGGAGCTGTTCTAATGGGCAAGTTGAACAAGAGCCAGCAATGTGCCCTTGTGGCAAAGGAGGCCAGTTGTATCTTCAGCTGCTTTAGGAAGATCGTCACCAGCAGGTAGAAGAAGGTGATACTACCCCTCTRCTCAGCACTGGTAAGGCCACCACACCTGGAGTGCTGAGTCCAGTTCTGGTCTCCCCAATACAAGTAGGATATTGACAAGAAGATGGTCAAGGGGCTTGGAGAACAAGATGTATGACAAAAGGCTGAAAGGGCCTAGTTAGAACAGAAAGCTCAGGGGAGACCTGACTGCTGTTTACTACTACTTGATTAAAGGTTGTAGATAAGATGGAGCTAGACTTTTCTCAGAAGTACGTGGTGATAAGATGAGAGGCAATGGACACAAGTCAGAATATAGGAAATTCCWGTTATATATTTGGAAACAATTTTTTACCATGAGGATGGTCAAACACTGGAATACGTTGCCCAGASACGTGGTAGAGTTTCCATCCTTGGAGGTGTTCAACACTCCACTGGACACATACATGAGCAACCTGACCTGTTTTGAGCAGGGGTTGGACTGGATGATCTGTGGAGGTCCCTTCCTACCTGAATTATGATTCTACAATTCTATGATACTATTCTGTGTTGTGCTAAAGAGTTCTTAGCTGTCCTAAATATCTTCTCATTCAGAAACTTACAGATTGTCACCAAGCTGTTTTCTTGACCTTCTTAATCTTTTAATAATATAGTGTTAGCATTCAGTGAGTAAAAACTACAAATCATAATTATTTTTATTCTTTTTTAATTTTTGCATATCTTTCTGAAGAGTGGGTAAGGCACTGCCACTACATGTGGTATTAATGAGACTGTGGTATTCTGCCTATTAACTCCTCTATGTTTGAAATTACAGCAACAGAATTTATACACTCTTTCACTATCTGATTTTGCACTGAATGTTTCTAATGGAAATTCTTCATATTTGTATGTATTCTTTATATTTTTCACAAAACAATATGATATGCTTCAATACAGAAATTCTGCCTTTACTAGAGATAACATTTTGCTAGCAGGAGATTTCTAATCTACATTCTACCTGGAAAAAGATTATTCTATTAGTTTCAATCTTTCATACACTCTCAGTTATTCTTTTTAGTTATTCCCTGAAGTTTTGGAAGAAAATATACTGCTAATTGATTCTGCAGTGTAGGCTTTAAGAAAAGTCTTCATTAACATGTTTATCACAAGTGCAAAGTTACTTCATGGGAGATGGAACTAATCGATATACTGATGACACCTCCCAAGAGATATATGTATCACTTGCCTCTGTAAACAGACATGGGTTCCAAATCATCTAGAGTGAGGACCTCATTTAACACAGCTAATATCTTCAGTCAAAAGATGGGAAGGTTTGCTTGAATTAATAATTATTTGTTGTTTCCCTTAATTAATTCTATATATGTGAACAATCATTTGAGTGCCAATGATGTGTGTGGCTGGTACTGTACAAAGCAAAGAAAAAAAGTACTTGTACTTCATGCTTTTCTTGAGAATATTGTAATCTACACAGCAGCTTGTACTACAGCTAAGGCAAAAATAGAAGAAGGTGTAATGACTCCTTTTTCTTTTTATATGCTGAAAATRTGACTTTGTAAAAAGTAGATGGCTTATATTTCTATGAATTTAAAAAAATAGCTATGTTAGCAGTTTTTAAAGTAGCATTTAACCAAAGGATATAGATAGCATATACTTCAATAACCTGTCCTGCAAATCCCGAAAATTGTCCTTCGCCACTCATCTAAATGTTGCAGTTATTTTTAGCTTTTCAAACCTAAATGGGGTTCAGACCATGTCTCCCACACTTGCTCTCCTAAAACCTTGCAGCCTATCACATACTAACTCTTCCTTTTTCACTCTCCTATCCTTAATGATGTCCCAGAACCCCACTGTAAAACTGGTCATTTTGAGATACAGTTTATAGGATTCAGGACTGATGTAGTGTGAACAAAGATATACATACGGATACAGTCAAATTACTAAAGATTAAAGATCAGAGAAAAGTTTAAAACATGAAGAATACCACTTATTTTATAATTCTTCACTGAGATTAGTGAGATCATAGTACCATAGGATAATTCGAGGGTGGGAGAGGGTAGGAACCTTGGGAGATCTCTAGTCCAACTTCCTGCTCAAAAGAGGGGCAGCTCTGAGGTCAGACCAGGCTGCTCTCAGGTCTTAAAAATCTCCAAGGATCTGGGAAATCTCTTCTGACTGTCCTCATAGGGAAAAAAGTTTCTCGTTATATCCGGTCTGAGCCTTCCTTGTTTSTACTTAGGTTCAYGTCTCTTGTCCTCCCACCATGCACCGCTGTGACAAGCCTGGAACCGTTTACTTGATCACCTCCAGGTAGGTACYAGGGTCTGCTGTGAGGTCCCCCTGCAGCCATCTCTTCTCTAGGCTGAACCAGCCCCAGTCCCTCAGCCTTTACTCACAGGGCAAGTGCTCCATTCTGGTGGCCCTCTGCTGAACTTGCCCCAGTTTATTGATGTCTTTCCTGTATTGGGCGGCCCCCAAACTGGGCGCTATATTACAGATGTGGTCTAATGAGCACTGAGTAGAGGGGAATAATCACTTTCTTTGAACTGCTGGCTGAACTCCTGGATGCTGTTGGCTGTCATACATCCCTGGATGCTGTTGGCCATCTTTGCTACCAGGGTGCACTGCTGTCTCGYGTTCAGCTCACTGTCCACCAGGGCTTTTTCCACAGAGTTGCTCTGCAGCATGTCAGCCTGTATCGCTGCCAGGGGCTCTTCCTTCCCAGGGGCTGAACTTTGCACTTGTATTTGTTCAATTTCATGAGGTTCCTGTTGGCCCATTCCTCCAGCCTGTCTAGGTCTCTCTAAAGGRCAGCCATGCCCTCCAGCATGCCAGGTGGACTCCCCTAGCTTGGTTGAGAGCACTTGATGAGAGTGAACTACATCATCTCCGGGTCACTGATAAAGATATTAAACAGGTGCTAGTTCAGATCCCTTTGGTACTCCATTTGTTATCAACCTCTAGGCATAGTATCACTCATTAACCACTATCCTCTAAGCCCAGTCATCCAACCAGGTTTTACCCATCTAGTTTTCCACCCATTCATACTGTAGCATGCCAATTTGGATGAATATTGTGTTGAAAGACTTGCTGAAGTCAAGGTAAATTGCATCCACTACTATTCCAGTCATCCACAAATACAGTCATTTTATCACAGAAATCAATCAGGATATTTGGGCATAATTTACCCTTGGTAAATCTATGCTGARATTTCCCAGTTACCTTCTTGTCTGGCATGTACCCAGAAATGTGCTCCAAGAGGACTCACTCCATGTTTCTTTTCCCATGGGACCAAAGTGAGGCTGACCAGAGTGCAGTTCCCCAAAACATCATTTTTGCCTTTTCTGAAGATGGGTGCAACATTTGTGTTTCTCCAGTCATTAATGACCTCCCTGGATTTCTATGAATATTCAAAGAGGAGAGCAAGTTACCTTTCAAGGACATTGGCCAGTTCTCTCAGCACCTTTGCCTGAGACCTGATTAGACCTTGTTGGTGGAGACTAAGACAAAGGAGGCGTTGAATATCTACCTCAGCTTTGTCTGTGCTCGCTGTCAACAAGTTACCCACCCCATTCAGCAATCGTCCCACATTTGTTCTTGTTCAGCTTTTTACTATAAATGCAGCTGTATAAGCAATCTGAGTWGCCCTTGACATCACTGGCAAGTCTCAATTCAACCTGAGCTTTCCTGATACCGTCTTGCCCAGGCAGTGTTTATAAATTCTTCGTTTGCAGCCATCCCTGCTTCCTCCTCCTGTATGCTGCCTTTTTTGCATTGGAACTCTGTCATGAGTTTCGTGTTTAGCCAAGCTGGTCTCTTGATCTGTTTACTTGTTTTCCTGAGTACTTGTATGGATCATCCTTGTGCTTGGAGGAGGTTGTCCTTGAAGATCTGCTAGTTTTCCTGAGATCCTTTGCCCTTCAGAGTTGCCTCCCGCAGGATCCCACTTACCATTTCCCTGAAGAAACCAAAGTCTTCTCTCCTGAAGTCCAAGGTCTATACTCTGCTACTTGTCTGTTTGTCCCCCACCCCAGGATCTTGAACGTCAATATTTCATTGTCACTATAGCCAAGGCTGCCATTGATTATCATATCCTCAAACATTTCTTCCTTGTTATTGAACAGATCCAGCTGTGTGTCACTCCTGGTTGACCCACCTGGTACATGTATCAAGAAATTATCCCTGAAACTGCTTGTGTCCTGTCATGTTGACCTTTTACCAGGGAGGTTATAGGTCCCCGTAAGAATAAGGGCCTATGATCTAGAGCCTTCCTTGAGTTGCTGAAAGACACTGTCTACTTCCTCACCCTGATCAGGTGGTTTGTAATACACTCCCACCACAATTTCATGCTCAGTGGCCTCTGCTCTGATCCTGACCCACAAACTTTCCACCRGCCTGTTGTCCATCTCATAGGAGGGCTTCCTACATCCTAGCTGCTCCTTCACATTGAGGGTAAACACCCTCCCCCCACACCTTCCCTGCCTGTCTTTCCTGAAGAGACCATATTCATCCATCGCAGCACTCCAGCTGTATGAGCTGTCCCATGTCTCAGTTATTCCAACAACGTTGCAGTTATTTCATCACAGGTGGCACTGTTGTTCAACTCTGTTCCTAAGGTCTCTCTTGTTCCTGTCATCCTGAACACTTTGCTTTCAACCCCTGTCCACCATTYCCACACTTGGCTGTGGCTTGTAATCTCTCTCCCCTGTTCTTCCTAGTTTAAACATCTCCTCACCAGGCTGGTTAGCCTGTTGGCTTTTGTCCTTTTCTGCTTCCTTCTTCTTCTGGCTGCTGGATATTTTCTTGTTTGCTTCATTGCTTACTTTCCTGAACTGGTGAAAACTGTTAGACAATATCTTATTGTCAATAATACAATAATTACAACTCTACAGTCCTTTTGTCACTTCATTCCTAAATCAGCTGCTTCAGAGAAACATGGACCCTTTTGTCATTTATTCCTAAATCAGTCTCCTCRGATAAACATGGAAGCTTCTCAGATAACTTCATTGTTAAGGTATCTTTGCAGCAGAGAAATTAGTTCTTCTCAGTAGGGATTAGCTTATTGTCCAGGATATTTTTATTTGAAYAGAGGTAGTATCCATTTAACAACTGTCTATTGTTAGGTCTGTCCTACCAGTCTTCAGGATTTCAGCTCAATATTGAGATAGAAAGACAACAGAGAAAAGCAAGAGTATCAAATGGCGCTGACAACACAGAACGTCAGCTAACAAATCGAAATGGAAACTTGATAGAGAGACACAGAGTTTATAACCTCAGCCATGATTCATAAATTATATAGGCAGATTCTTCAAATTTTCATTTTTTTGGGGGGGTGGGGGGGTCTTAAATCCACTTAACTAAAAAGAGAGGGATGTTCTGCTCCTTTTTGTTCCGTTAYACAAGAGAAAAATAACTAGACAAAGACTTAGCTGGATCCTCAGATGTTATATAAGCATCCCATATATCAATGGGGAGATGGTGATTACATCATTGCATCTTCTGTTCTGTATACTACATTATACAGTAAAGAATAAAACAAGATGGGAAACACCTTTCACAATCTCTTTGCAAAAGAAGCCATCCTAAGTCTGAATTTAACCTGACAGCTGATTAAAATACTCTGATTTTAATCAGAGGGGGATGCAGCATTAAGGAAACGATACCTTAAGGTAAATTACCACAAGTACTTACTTCATGTCTGTTTAATCTAAGAATGGACACAGCAGAGCTGGTAAGAAATGCAATTGCGGTAGAAAGTTGTATCTGGGCATTACACTGAGCAGGACTGAATGTTGACACAAAGTAGTTTTAATTTCTTCAGCTGTCTTTGCTGTTCATGTTGTTGATGTCCAAACAGACACACTGCTCTGTAAAGATTGTAAAATAATTCCACTGAAGCAAAAATTACAACAAAAAACAGGAAAGAAATTTGAATTTTAGTGAATTCTAAGGGGGCTACATAGAAGTATGTGTATACAGAGAGGGTATTCCATTGAAAGAGGTATTTATTTATAAGTAAAAAAGAGGTAACTCATGGTATTTTACAAAATTTCTATAATTTGCAATCTGATAATTCTAACAGCTTGGACATTAGATTGTTCCAGATTAGAGTTGATACACTGTCTTAAAATTCTAAGCACCTCTACAAACTCACTCTCTTTTACTGTAGATAAGATAGTAATTTTGGAGGAGCCTTCAGGGCTCTCCCTTGGCAACACAACCTTGCAAATGTGGACAATATGGATAGAGTAGGCAATGTGGGTACAGAGACAAAGGTGGATAGAGTAATTGTTACAGCTGTTGGCCATAGGACAGGGCAACTAAGCATGACTGGTGGGATGAAGGAAGGAAGGCAATGACCAGTGTTTGTCCTAGAGATTGTCTACCACAGAGACCTGGCAGTAACATGAGGAAGTGACCAGCAAGAGTAAAGAAAGGGATAATGACTGGAAGAAATCTCCAGAAGCAATGTCTGACTGCACAGCCCATGCAGCGCTGAGAGCAGGAGGCTGGTGACATGTCCCAGTGCTGCAGGGCAAGCCTTGGGCCAKGTCTGCCAGGTGTCCCAGAGGAGCACACTTAGGGGCAGCTGGTGAAGGGTTAGGGCAGCAGGAGACAGCTCTTGCTAAAGCAACACTACTAAAAAGCTCAGTTTGCATTTCAAGTACTAATTTTCATCTCACAAGCTGTGTTAACCTGGGAATTCCAAACGTGAAGCTTCTCAAACTTCTCACACTCTACAAGAAAGTGAAAAATAAATAATTAAATGCATTTATTATCAGAACTCCAAAACCTTAGAAAAAACGAGAAGGAAAATTAAGTTCATCTTGAGAAAATAAAGCAACGTTTAATAAATAAAAATAATTCAGTTCAGTTTAGTTTTAGGTTTTTTTAATAGTTTAATAAAGCAAAGTTTTCTTTTCAAAATAAAACAAGCTAAAAAAATAGGTTTGCTGTTTTCACCACTGCAGAGAAAATTAGGAAGTTCACAATCAWGTACCACCTGAGGACTCAGAAAACTGTAGATCAACTGGTCTCCTAACAAAACACAAAYGCAAGAAAATCATGTAAGTCCTTATTTTTAAGCCAGTCTCTTGATTTTCAAATACACGAAGGTAATTGGCAGAGTTATAGCATCAAAAGAACTTTTTACTGTGTTGTGCTGAACCTGCAAAATTCACACTTCTACTTCAAGAAAGATATAAATATTTTATCATAATTAATGAAGAAAAACAGCAATTCATATCCTGTATAATGAAGTTAATACAGGTAAACCTAATTATTGCTGCCTTGTCCTGAACTCTCCTTATTTCTGAAGCTGTCAAGGAGAACCGAGAATGAATGTGAAAAAGAGATATTGGTTTTATCTATTTAAGAGAAAATGAACAATGTTACCTGTACAAAGAACCTTTCTGAAAGGCATAAGCAATGGGATTGTTCACGGACAAAGATAATAAAGAACCTCATTTTTAACCTATAAAGTTGCACTGATATGTCAGAAAGAACAAAAAATCCTGTTTTAAATCACCTTAACTACAATAAGTCAAAATTCAGTTTATTTCCCTCTTTTCTCTCATTTTACTGGCCTGCCTTTCTTTTTCTTTTTCTTTTTCTTTTTCTTTTTCTTTTTCTTTTTCTTTTTCTTTTTCTTTTCCTTTTCCTTTTCCTTTTCCTTTTTCTTTTTCTTTTTTCCTTTTTCTTTTTCTTTTTCCTTTCCCTCTCCCTCTCCCTTTCTCCTTTCCCTTTTCCTTTTTCCTTTTCTTCCTTCCTTCCTTCTTTCCTTCTTTCCTTATTGATTTAGGCTGATTTTCTTCCATTTGCTGACTTAGGAAGGATGCATCTCAGTGTGTGTGTGCATGTCTGTGTGTGTGTGTAGTATACCTCCAGGCCTCCTGTTTTAATCCTAAGAGTACTAATTATACAGAATTCTTATCTGACAAACACACACTTAGAACATTTGTCTTTTGAATTAGCAGCATTTTAATACTGATAAACAGGAACTCTTCCAAGAGCCATTGACTTCCATATTTTAATTACATTTTACTGTATTGTTTGCCAGTTAGGCTTGAAGGATGCTTTCTGATGCATGAAAATGGTTTAGAAAAAAGGCTGATATTGTCAGAATTTTTAAAGATGAGCAGAAGCTTCTCTGAAAGGTTTTGCTATCTCTCAAAATGTCATTATCAATGATTAGAAGAAAGGGAAGTGCTTAGGCCTAGATTCACTAACTTAAGATTTCAAATGACTTCATGAATGTGGATTTTCATGACCGCACACATCACTGCCATCATCTCAGATGATTTAGTACAGGAAGAAATTAAAGAGCTGACATAGACATGAAAACTTTCAGTAATAGTCTGTATTGCTGAAATGTCCTTCCCCCAGAGGCTTTTCAAGATTTCCTCTTTTTTATTATGATATCAAGTCGATTCACATTCAAGTAATTATACATTTATTTTTATCCCCCCCTTTTTTTTTCAGACTTAATCTCTATGTGAAGTTAGGCTTATGGTACATTTCTGACAACAGAAGTAAACAAACCTTTTAAAATACACTGTAAAGTGTGCAATTATGACTTCTGCAGCATAAATAATGAAAGGGCCAAAGGGCTATGAGAGAGTGTTCTTGGTTTACAGTTACATTTAGGACATAAATATTTTCAACAGCTTACTGAGAGAAGTGGACAATAATCATCAGAATAAAATGTTGAGTTAATACGACTCTCATTGAAGTTATTGGGAGTTTTGCCATTGGAGTTTAGTGAAATAGAAGTGGACTGTGAGCATTCAGCAGGGAGGCAATTTTTTTAACAGGAAATCTGAAAAAAAAAAAGAGAACAAAACATACTGGCTATATTAAAAATACATATATAAGTGTGCATTGTGTAATCTGAAAAGGTACTCAAAATAGGAGTTTGCTGCCCTGAGACTGATTACTAGCAGTTTAAATGCCTTTATTGCAAAAACTATTACAGAAGGTTAAGCTTCTGAAAAAAAGTCAGAAAAAAGATGGATCCTGGCAGCTGTTGTACATAGAAGTAGATTTGGAAGAATGTATTGTGCAATAAAGAATTAATAACTGAAAACCTGAAACATGAAGCTTGATGTTACTGGTTATGTACATCTATCGAGTTTTCCCTTAAAATAAGTTAGGGTGAAAAAAAAAAATCCATCTACAATTTGTTTATGTAATATTTTTCACACACTGGCTGCATGACATTAGGGAAAATATTTTATTTTGTCTCGTTTCTACTATAAATGTCAGTAGATTTAATTAATGTGTTTTATACTCCTAATAATCTCATCACTACACCCTTTCTACCCTTCAAGGAGAAAACACTGCTCTGTTTGATTCTTTTTTTTTGTTTTCCTATTTTTACTTACCTTTATTATCCTTATGTCCTTTTAATCTCAGCTTTTGCATCTGGTTGAGTATAAGAATGCAAGCTGAACACGGTATTTCTCTCCGTAGAGTTGAAATGTTTAATTAAAGTTAATGGAATCCATTTGTAGTAGAACCTGGTTCAAAGTCTTTACAATGTATTTCATATTATTTTTATTCACTTAGACATTCAAATTACTTTATAACTGCTGCTGCACAATGGTGAAACTTTCATTTAGCTACACATAATGACTTTGAGATATTTTTACTTCAAAAGGGAGTGCAAATTCAGAGACCATCTCATTTTTAAAAAATTATTCATATAATTTTTAGGCCATTTGTCTTTTACTTACAATATCTTAAAAACACACGTCATGTTATCCTATTTGGATTTGCTAGAAAATAAATTTTTTTGGGCTCAATCCAAAAATTGTCTCAGGATCTATGACCCACAGGTGTTTATAACTGGTCAAAGCCTGATCTCGGTGAGTAGGAATAATCTGAAAATATCAAATTGATAATAAAAGAATGGGTTCCAATTGTTTATAAATGTGTAAATTTGGATTTTAACATGGTCATTGAGAGGAGAATAAAGCCCTATATTTTTATCTAATTAGTTACAAAAGGAGTAGTGCTGTCGATATGGAAGCAGAAGGCTAGAAGGTTATAGGCAAGGCAAGACAAAGTTTGAAAATAGAGACAATATTCTGAATTAGACCAAATAATACACCTTGAAAAAGTGCATACACTTTTGGTCACAAAGACCTTTCTTTGAAGCTGGAATGTAGACTTTCGTAGGCCTTTGGACCTGAAAAACTTCTTGTGTAACTGAAAGGTTGTTTACATTTTTCTACTTAGCTATGAAAGATAATATATTTAGCTACAAACTTTTCCTTCCAGTACTTCATAAAGAGCAGGTCTGCGAGGYAAAATTAACATATTATGGGGGCCGTGCTCAGGCATAGCTGCTTAACCATGTCAGCAAAAATACAGTAATATGAGCCCCTGTACATCTCTGCAGGCAGGGTGGGCAGTCACARTCCCAGGAGGGTTTATACGCAGGTTGCTAGTATTGCTTTTAGCACTGTATCCTTTCTGCCACTCTGAGTAAGCTAATGCAAAAGTGCTAACACATGCCTTTTCCTTATTTGGGTTTTGCTGTGAGTAAAACCAAGATTACCTGCAAGGTAGCCAGAACCACAAATAATTTCTCTTTGCAGCTTCCAGCTGTGCATGGAAGAGTGAGATGAAGCTTTCAGCTCAGGATGGGCCTGTCTTCAGGCACAGAGCACTGTTACATCAGCATGGACCATTGCCACCCCACCTCATTTCAGATGCGTCAGAATATTTGGGACACCCTCTGGAGTGGCACCAATAAGCCAGGCAGAACAAGCCAGTGAACCTTAAATGGCCCTGGATAGCTGGGTACCAGAATCACCAATGGAGTGGGATTCAGCTCCACAGTCAAGCACTTAAATTTAAGTGTTGATGACATAACAGCCTACAAGTTAGCTAGATATCTGGAAGGCTGGATCTCAGGCACGTTTGGTCACTGTGTAGCTCTCCGGACCCTCTTGATTGTACTAGTCAGATTTCTGTTGGACAGCTTGTGGAGCTTGGCTGTGTCGATGCTTTTGTATGCACAGCTGCACTGAAGGCGTCTCCCTCTATTTGTCTGAATCCAGAGATGAGAGTCACCTCCAGGTATGAACTATGTGGAGAGAAAAAGAATCATTCACATTCAACGGAATGTGTGTAAAACATGACATCCTGTAGGAGGGTGTTCATAGATCTTAAAAGAGTTTGATCTGCCTTTCAGGCTAATGTGACAAATTACTATTAGTTGCCTCTTGCTTTTTTCCATTCTCACCCAAATCTAAATCYGACTGAAATGTGCGCTTGCTTCCCAAATTGGGTAGTCCTGTCTTAAACATATGTATGGACTGGCAAGAAATAAATTGCAATTAATTGAATAAAACAGAGGATGCATTTCAAAGGAAAATACCTCCTGAAGGGGGGGGGGGGAAGGTAAGACTAGCCTTGCGATTTAGACCAAAGATCTATATCTAGATCTGAATCTTATCTTTGACAATGGCCACCAGCAGACGCCCATGGAAAAGTATACACACAAGACAAGTATATATTATCTCCTGGAATATTTTCCCAGCCTCCAAGATGTATACATACCTTTTTTGGGGGGGACTTCCTGAGCTAGTATCGTTTTCTAGATAATATAGCCCTTAGTTCATTATTCATCTGTTAAATTGTCTGATCACTTACAAATTCATATAAAAATTCAGCAGCCATAGCATTTTGTAGCAAAGACTTCCATAGCTTTACCACTTGTTGTGGTGGTGAAATGTTCATTCAGATGCTCATTCAGATTATGGGGTCTAGAGTATGCTTGTAGGAAGGCATTTTGTAGCWATTGTTCCATCTTACAAGAAAAAAAGAAAAGAAAAAAATCAATAACCATGAAAACTGATCTTTCCCTTCTCCTGTTCCTGCTTATAAGCCCAGAAAGGGGAATTATCAGGTCTTCACTTAGTTCTTGATCAATGACAAATAAACAATTCAGACAATTTCAGATAAACGTAAGTTAGCAATCTGCCTTCTTCCAACATTATAACATTTTTCCAGTTGAGGACATGTTTTCAAAAATGCTACTATAATTTTGGACAGATGTGCCTACGATGTTCAATCTTTTCCCTGACGTTTACACAGATGTTCCTGTTTTATCCCTTGACGGTCTTATATTTGACATTTAACACAGAATGTTGCTTTTACTTCTCTTTATAACTGATAACTCTGTTTGTCATTCTTTTTATTCAGGGTGTTTCTGGGAGGAAGTAAGGTATTGTATTTTCTTGGAAATAATTTTGATTTTGGGGAAAAAATGTAAGATTTTTTCTTTGTAAGATGCCAACTTATGTTAACTGACTTTCATTCCAGTTTGGAGGCTTCAGATTTTACAGTGTTACTAAACTCATTATAGAACAGTGAGAAGAAGTAGCATAAGTAGCAAAGAAAATTTCAGCTGCATATTTTACCAGCTGATCCATAATAGCTTCATCACATTCAGAAAAATATCCAAAGACTTTTAGCAATAGGAGACTTCACAGATATGTTGTTTTCCTTCTTATAACTTTGATATTGCCATGAAAGGATAAAACATTATACTAATCAATAATTCAGTGTATGATTGTCTTCCTTACACAAAATAGACAAAGTAAGTGACTAATGCCTATTTTTATGTTTGGGAATAAAAATGTACAGAAATTTCTATATGTATTTAGTTCATTTAAAGCTAGAATTCTGAAAAAATAATAGACTTTGGGTTTGAAATAAAAGAACACTAAACATATCCCTCTGTTTAACTCAAATTATAATCCTAATGTTTAGTTTTGTTCTAGCTCAAGAATACTAAATTAAAATATTACGGAAGAGTTTTGCTACAGTGCAAACCCAGTGTAATCCCAGGTAACTCTGAAAGGACACTGTCATTTCTTCAGAATACAGAAATATAACCCTTTTGCCAGAGGTTTCCAGCAGAAAAGGTAGGTTCAGTTATTAGATTTCCCTCTTGAACACTTAAATAATGTTAACTTATCTATGCCCAGAAAACAAGGCTTGTTTGATACCAGCTTATATTGATCTAACACCAGGAGCAATCCTACTGAAGTATGTGCAATATGCAACTGCATTCTTTTTTTATTTTTTATTTAATAAAATAAAGGTATTAAAAATGTACAAAAGATTTATTATTTTCCATGACACAAACCTAACATCAATATATATTTATATTGCATATGTGATGCAAGTGTCACGTATGTGTATTGTGTGATAATTCAATCAAATATGTAACCAACATAGGATATTGCTATGTGCCAGATATAATAACTGGAGAAAAAAGCATGGAACTTCTGTCAAGATCACAGGCAGTAATGACGTCAACTAAAGTTAGTAATTTAATCCATAATTTATCTAGTTTTCCAACATGTTGTTCTGAATAATGCTGTCACAAAAAATATGGAGATTTCTGATTCAAAAAAGCCTGTGAGTGTATTTTGTGTATGTAATGGGTCCCCACTTAAAGGGGAGTGAGAGCATTACAATCACATTTATATTGTATGTGAGAGGGGCTGACCTTCTGTTCTGCTGCATCCCTGCATGCAAAATAATAGCCAATTATCACTGTTATTTGACAGAATTCAGTTTCAGATAATATTCCCCCAGTTTTCCAATTACATCTTTTTTTTTCTTAATTTTTATTTTAATAAAATAATTGACAATATTAGCGCAATATAAAGAAGAATTGGCCCAGGCTCTTGCACCACGTCCTGTGCTTGGCAGGCTCCCTGCCCCAGTGATCCAGTGCTCTCAGAGTGAGTGAACTGCTGGGGACCGCAGAGAAAATGCGCTTTCCTCTTGAGGGAAGGAGGAAATTTCAAATGGGCCAGTCTAGATGGTGTCCTATGACTTCATCTTGGGCCATCACTTTCCAGTACATCAGTGGTTCATGTCAAGTGGGTAACACATGTCTTTAAGTATAGACCAAACACAAATTCACCCCTATGCAGAACCTCTTCCATGCACTACCATGGGTGTACACACTGACTTAAATACTCTTTCCACTACAGTTTGGACATAGTCTTTTTGCTTATGCTGAGCATAAAATATCTGGCAAAACTGAATAATCCTAACAGATACATATTTTCTGTTATTCGGAGGAAAATCAATCTTGGTGACTTCGTCAGAAGTTGTTAAAATATTAATCTTGATGCAAAGATCTTTTTAAAAGAGAGAGATAAATGTCCTGAAAATGTTCGTCGTATGGATTTGCATCAGCTTTATCTATGAGCAGTTTTTAACAGATTTTATGCACAAATAAGTTGATCTTAACTTTCTTGCACACAACAGTCCTGTATCATTTGAAGAGTTAATGAATATACTCTAGGATATATATGACACTCCTGAAATTTCTGACAGTTGAAAAAAGAGAAAGACGCATTTCGCTTTGATTGGCATAGGCTGCTTCAGCAAAAATTATGCTTATTTCCATTAAAAAGAAAGGAATCTGGTAAAAGTGTATTAAATTTTAATGGATTTTTAGAGTAAATTGAGCCTTAACCATTCATACCACAAAAATTCTAGCTTCCTTTAAAATATTCCTTGTTACAGTTAAACTGTCACACAGCTTTCAGCACTAATGAAAATAGCAGAGTGAAAAGTCTCTAAAAAGCATCTAATTCAGTTTACAGTCTAAGATATTACAAGTTAATAGAATACTCTTGAAAATAAGCTACTTAATAGAAACATACACATTATTCCTAGGTGGACATTAATAATACTATAATAGAATTACATTACACTTTCTCTAGCTGAAATATGTAAATTTCTAATGAAATAAATGCTATTAATTTCCTTACTTATCCTGTCTTTCATCTATTCCCTCTCTYGTCCAGAAGATAGCATTCGAAGAAGCTACCGTGGAGTCGATAGATGTGAGCTGCGGTGCTCAGAGATTACAAAGAGCATTGCTTTTGTTCACAGAGAAGGATGACTCTTAATAACATTTATGGAGAAGAAGGTAGAACTTTTAACTACAAAATTATCCTTCAGTTAAAGCAATTGTTTAGAAAACAGATGTCTTAAGTCTTCCTCAGCTTGGAGAGATTTGACCTTGTATGTCTCAAATACTAGCTTGTAAAGTATCCAGGGAATAATTTTGTCCACTTTGTAAAACAGTGCTTTAATCACAAGAGTAGAGTCAAAATATTTCTTATTCCACTTTTTTTGTCCCCAGCTTTTTGTATTTCTTGATCCAGAATACCTTAATTTCAGTAGAAAGAGGTGGAGAACATTCTTTCTCCAAATATCTCACGGTATTCCCTGGGATACWACTCACAAATACTGATATTGTGGGGTGAAACACCTTCAAACTGAGAAAGATATGGAACCAGATTTCTGATTTCCTTGACATTTGCTATAGAAATAAAGTTATTTTGACTAAGGCATTCCACTGCCACATTTTCCAACTGTAATTCTAAATTAATTTAATTAGTCTTCATATGCATAATGACTTTAGTATATTACAAGTATGCCTACAAGCTTAGTCTTCAATGTTTTCCCTATGATTTGGGTGCCCAAATTCCACCACTATATTTAAATTATGATGCATTTGATCAGTCTGGCTTCAGCCATCTGAAATTGGTAGTTCACATTTTTTTATATATTTTTATATTGGTAGTTCACATATATATTTTTATTTTTAACATTATTTTAACCACTTGTAATGACTTCTTTGAAAAAGATTCTTCAGATATTAATCTGATGAGCCAGATACTTGTGATCATCTTTTTATTAAATGCAAAAGCCAAAAGGAAGGTAAAGTTTTATATAGAGATTTCTGTAAACATTCTGCAAAATTATTCATTTCTTTGATTTTTGCAAAGTAAGTGTTTATATATTGTATTTCATTAGTTAAATTTATTCTTTTAGGAAATGGCTTCTTAAAGAAAATTGAGAAACTTTATTTATGGAAAACAATTGCTATCAATGAAGATTGAGTTGGATAACTTGATGGGCCCATTTAAACAAATAATTTTCTCATTGCTTTCTGTGAAAGTGTGTTAGAAAATAAAGTGAGAGGAAAAAATAAAACGTCAGCTTCACTTTGATACTAGTCTTCACCTCTTTCATTTAAAACACTATTTTAAATTCCAACTTACGCAAAGCTGAGTATCTGTTATTGAAGTCTTTCAAGGCACACCCTGCACACAAGTCATCCTAGTCCTCTCAGAGATAAGCTTGCATTCCTTATAAATTAAAGTTGCGGGAAACTGTTCCACAAAAATGAAAACTATGCCAAACAAACTATTTCAGTATTCCAATGTGCCTTAGTTGCCGTTTCCCCATCTGATTTCCTTCTCATCAAGATCCTGGGAAGCCCTGGGTAGTTTCAGGCTGAGTAGAAGGAGAATGCCAAGAAGAACTCCAGAGTACACTGCACCTGCCACATTTTTACTAGAGTTTTGTTTCTTTTAACAAAAGAAAAAATAAGGAACTGTAATATTACAGAATGATATGGCTGCTGTCACAGATTCAGTATTCTTTTGTCAGGAGCAGGTCCAGACTAAAGCAGAGCTCAATGATGCAGAAAGAAGAAAAAATGGAAGTGAGCAGAACACCTCACAAAGATCAGAGCTTGCAGTAGTGGCAGTAGACTTGTAATTTTTTACCCTTTTTTTTTTCCTTCAGATGCTCCTAAAACAAATAGAGAAATTGTTTTAAATAAATTGTTTCCTGAGGTGATACTCCAGAAAATAATCTTCTTTCTTAAGGTTATTTTGGTTCAGATACAATCATGACAGTCCTATGACATGAGTTAGAGTCTTTTATTATTTCTTCAATATAATTTGTGATCAATAACTTTTTTTTTTTTTTTTTGCTCTTTCTCTTTTCTCTGTCATATCACTGGTACTTCTCATCTACTTCCTCTCCCTCAGTGTCCTGATCCTATGCTGCCTTTTAGRGTCTCATATTGAATATTATCCTTTCTTTGACTTTTTCTTTCTCTCTCTGTTTGGACTCCTGTCACAAAATGACTGTGCTCCKTAAAATTGATACCATTTACTTGTATAATGTTTGCCCTGTCTTACTTTCTCTAATACCCTATAATTTGGATACCATAGCTGTGTGAAGATTTCTTTCCTCCTATTCCATCCCAGAATATCTCTAGACTTCTTCAGTCCTTTCCAGGCTCTAATAGGTATTTTCAGAGTCTAGTTAACTTAATCACACCTGAGTAAACACTGAGTAAAGTCATTATCCTCAATGCAATGTTCTTCTGTTTCAAAAGCAATTTCCACAAGAATGTCCTCCAGTGCCTTTTGGTATGAATTATTTTCCAAACATCTGGCACTTTCAGACTGAATTATAGCTGCATCTTCTAGATGTAAATTCTATTCTTGAAGATTTCTGTGCTGAGTATGGGTACTCAAACAGTAGTGTTTTCCTGGGAAGAAAAGTTATGGTACAAATTCAATGAATATTAACAAATGGGCCAGAACAGAATGGTATTCATTTAGGAGTTCTAAAAGAATTCAAGATTAAAAAAATGAATTGTAGGTTAATGAATTATATGTTGCACTATAGGTTTGCTATTCTCTTGACAGCCGAACAAAAAAATTTAGTCATCCCTTTGCCTAAAGCTGGACTGCAATGGATTTCCTTGGGCTGACGAGGAATGGAAGAGAGATTGAAAGAGGGGAATTAAGTCCTATCTTTCCAAAGAAATCAATTTCTGGGAATCCATGGATACCTATTTTATCAAGTCTTTCCAGGCAATTAATTAAAATTCAGAGAGCTCCATCCCCAAAACACAATTTATATTTAATCAGCCATTAAATTGCATTTGAATATTTGTGTCTTCAAAAACTGAGACCCTTGTGATTTATAAATAGCTTCTGGAAAAGTCATTTTTCAGAGGTAAGATTTAGATATTAGTTATTTGAGGGTTTGCTTTCATTTTAGAACTCAGTTGTTTCTATTTCCTTAAAGTTTATTAAAAAACTGTGTCAATACTTTCCTGTATCTCTACCTAAGCTTATTAAGATTGTTTAACATTTAGAGCTTTCACTTATAATTAATAATTCTATTTTCACTTCAGCCTTTATTGGTCATGTACAAATTTTGCTTCCTACATGTAACCATAGGATAACAGTTTCTTCCTTTAGCAAACTAGATTTTGAAGTGAAGATCTTTTTAATGCTTGYGATAAATTCGAGAAAGTGCTATTTTACCTCTATATTAATTAACACTTCCTCTTCTTTGGCCTTTTTTTGACAATAAAACCCATCTTTGTATAATATATATTATATTACGTTTTCAGACATTTCTTCATACACCTCATGTTAGTCAGTGGGTACTCCTATATAAATAAATTGGATAAGCAGAACCATATACAGGTATGAGCAGAGAGTTCACAAAACCARGCCTTTTTATAAACTTTTTTTTTTCCGGTCACATAGGAAAATTTGCAATTAAGCATAAATTGTCTAATAATTAGAGTCAATTAATAAATTACTGCATTGGTTTCAGTTGGACTATCCCTGGAATAAGGTGTGATCCTCATATGAGCTCTTGGATCAAAATGCGGCCTTCGGTGCTTGAAGCAACAGTAGTTCAGATCACTCTTACCTAAGCTGCAGAGCTCCTCCTAGCACAAGCTGAGATGAGCACCATAAGTCTACGTTTTTGTTTCCCACAGCCACCACATTTTCTCAAGAATCTTCTGATGTTTTTATAAGACAAAAAAAAAAAAAAAAATCTATATATGTAAAAAAATAGTCAGTGTGTTTTATATTGGTAGCATAGCTATATGAACTACTCCAAGGTCCCTGTGAATATCTTTTACCTTCAAGGTACAAGGATAAATAGACATTTTTAGTGTGAAAGGTGAGGGCAGATTTTCTCTTTACACCCTAATGAATCAATAAGGCTGCAAGACCTATGTTGTACTATAGAAACCCATAAAAGTTTTTAAAAGCAGAAAGCATTTGTTTGTAGTTTTCTTCCAACAGTGCAGAATTAATCTATTTTTTTCCTTTCTTCTCAAAAAAATCCTTTACAAGGCAATACAATGAAAAAGTAAAATTTTCCCAGTTGAAGAATCGTAGACTTAATTCTCATCTGTAAAGAATAATAAGGTCTCAGGTTCTTTGATGCACAGAATTTAGACAACTATGCAGCCAGGCTTCACACACTTCTTTATGAGAGACTCATATTTAGTCTTGTGCTCAAACTTACCTGATTTCCTGAATAGAAGTTAATCAAAGGAAAATTAAACAAGGCAATAGATCTGGATAAAACTTCTGTTTATCATTTCAAAAGGACAGCATATGTAATAAAAATGAAAATGACCAGATTCTGTGGGAGAAAAAAAAAGTATAAAATCGTATATCCTCTAACCAGCTTTCAGAAATATATCATCATTTTGTGTCTAAAAAGGAAAAAAAAGAAACTTTCTAGAAGAATAAGACAGCTCTATACACCACTCTCCAAAAGATATGCTTTTTTCCTGAGCCCGTTAATATATAGTTGTGATTTTCAAAAAGTGACCCAACCTTCATGCCAGAACAGTTTACAATTATGTACTGCATAAGTCAGGAATTAACTACATCTCACTGACCAATCACATACAGAATATTTTTAGAATTGTTTTATATTTACATGGGTATGGTTAGCTAGAATCCAATATAAAGACTTCATATAGACCCTTTTTGCAGCCAGTTACTTCCAGAATGAATCATGAGTCTGATAATCTGCTAAACCATTCTGACAGTGATCTTTGTCAACATCCTGGTTTTTAATGTTTTTGATCTGTTTCAGGTAATCTCCTTGACAAAAATAACTGAATATTTTAAAAAGAACTCTTAAAAAAATAAATAAAAACATAGAACACCAGTCAAAATTAATCCCAATATGTTCCAGCTTCTTTTACAGCATGTTTCTCCTTCATTTCAACCTTATCATTTTRGCCTAAAAACCATCTATCTATTGAAAATACTAACACATAATCACTAAATCTTTGGAGGAAATATTGGAATCAAATAGTTAGAGACCTATATTAGAAATCAAATTAGCATGAATATCTTTCTTTCTTCTATGAAATCAGATGTTTAGGACTTGCTTCCCTCTATATTATTTGCTTCTGTAAAATCTCAATACTCAACTTGCTGTAAAATGTGTTGTTTAATTGGTGGGTACCTTTTTTTTTTTTTTTTTTAAGGTCCAAGGAGAGTTATTTCTCTTCTTCACACTTACAGTTATATGATTATTATTGCAAAATCCATTTATTGGCTTTCACCAGGTACCTAAGTAGACACACAAAAATAAGGCTGCCATGTAGACTTTAAGGTTTATTAAAATGCTATTCTATTTTACAAGTATCTTAATCTTACTTCATTTTTACATTCAGTTATAAATCAGTGAGATACCAAGTTAAGCCCTTCTGTGGAAGAAAAACATGACAAACTTCCAGGCACAAGAGTCTTAGGCTGCATAATTTTGCAAATGTCATAGGAGGATCCGGCAGCAGAATTTCATGAGGTAAGCAAGTCGCAATTTGAAAGCTCTGGCTTCAGAAACAACTGAACCTGATTAGTAACAGTTTTTTATTGCAACTGTAACTGGGTCCTGCTTGGGAACATAGTACATCCAGCTCAATAAAATATAAAAMCTACAGTTGCTGTATCATCATTTGCCAAAAAAGTGAGATCTATTAGCTATGGGAGACAAAATTTATCTTGTGCTGATGCCCGATCAATAGTGGCATCAGATTGTAGGTCCATCTACCAGGAAAAAAATAAATAAAGATAAAATAAAATAATAAATAAACACGATATTCCCAAATCTGAGCAAAAATAGCACTGAGGGTGAGGTGTTATCAGCACATATGCCAAGCCTATGTACTTAACCAGGGCAAAGCACAGTGCTAAGTTTTGAGCAGTAATTCAAACTACTCACTGTTCAAGAATGACAGACTCTGAATCTAACTGTTAACTTTGATCTGGGGAGCAAAATTTCCTAGTACTAAGTGATTAAGACATACTCAGAAATATGTCAGTTTAAGGTTGTTTGCATTTTAAGTGATTAAGAGATTGTCATCATGTTAAAATTCTATTTAAATCCCCAAATGAGCTTAGAAATCCCTTAGGATTTCTCACGGAAACTTTGTAGTGGTAGGTAATGAAAAGATAGTGCCTGCTTTTTTTCAAGGACAAAATAGCCAAGTGATTGGCCAAAGCCAGAAATACTAGAGAATGCTTTCCTCAGCCTGCAGAGGTTTTTTATCCCAAAAGGTAGTCTTAGTTATCAGTCATAGAATGTAATGGGGGAAATCAAAAGAAGAGAGGGAGGGAGGAGGAAACAGTTGTTCTCCCTTCCTGCTAAAGCTGGACTACTACGCAGCAAGAATTATATTGATTTAGGTAGAAATTTTCTATGCAAGATATATCTTCCCAGAAAAAAATAAGATAAGAAAAGGCAGCTGGACCACACCCCATTGAGGAGAATGCTTTCTCCCTCRTTGTAAAGATCCTGAGCTTTGGTTGTTGCTACAGAAACTACTTACACATTTTGCTTTTGTGAGCAAGAGGTCCCACTGGAGCGTTCGTAACTAGCTAAGGCCTCTGCAGGGAGCCAGGAGAGTAATTAAAGCAATTCAAGGGCAAGAATGCTGTACAAGCACAAAAACGGAGTGTGGAAAACATGTCACTCTGTTGCTCTGGTATACAGACTACATGTAAGATAAGAAACTGCTTAACTGGACAGCAACGGCTGAAGTGGAATAATATGTCTTACAGAGTGTCTAAGGTAAAGAAGTGCTGCGAGTATGAACCAGATGATTTTCACGGACTTTTGGGACGCAGAGTCTTGCAAGGCCCCTTGTACCTAGGCAGCAGTGTCAGCCATATTATATAAGGCCAAGTTTCTCTAAGCAACCAAATTTGAGTATAGATGTAGCAGAATTAAGAGCAATCAGGAAGAAGTAATTAGGGGCAGATTGCTTATTTAGAAGKGATTTGGGCAGAGAAAGTGAAGTATGAGGGTGGCAAGAAGGTGGGTCCAAAATAGAAAAAGTGGAGAAGAAGCTGTAAAGTCAGGTAAACAGCAAAAGAGGGCAAGATCTTCCAGCTGTAGCAGTGCGAGTGCCTGTGGCTGGTAATGAACCCGACTTGCAGAACCAGACCCACTGAGATGCCAGAGGAAACCCTCTTAGATAACCAGCTGAACTCTCCATCAGGTTTACATCTGAAAGACTTGGTCTGGGAGGGTGGAGTAAAAAGGAATAAACTTGCACCCTGGTACTAAATGGTGTGGGGAAAGAAGGGTGATGGAATTGTAATTCAATAATCATTTATGCCCTCTTTCATCACTCAGCTTCCTATTTGTTTGTTTTTTTTCACTTCTAACCTATAAATATTTTCACTGTGGTGTATCAAGTTCAGTAGGAGAGAAATTTATTCYTTCAATAAATGACATAATAGTTTGGTGGTTAGAGCATTGTCTCGGAAAGCGGAGTTCAAATGTCTTCAGGCTGCAGGGACCCAGAATAAGATGAAATCAAACAAGATAATCAACCCCTTAAGGACTGTTTCCTTTAGAAAGTGGAAAAGTCCTGGTCTTTTCTTTCTAGCTTCAGTAGCAGAATTCTGAGTAGATTATCTCTCTAAAGTGTGTTGAATGCTTCTTCACTGACACAAAATTCGTATTCGTCCACAAAGTACACTTTGTGCCAAAATTGTCTATATCAGATTCAACAGCTCTGTGATAACCAAGGTTGGAGTTACATTGGAATCAGTACCATCAGTCAAGCCCTGTTTGACTTTAAAGCTTTTGGGACCTCTCAGTTTCTACGTTGAATCTCAGCAGGAAAGTTTGGAAATTGTGTTTTAGAAAGCCAAAACCAGATTATGATATATAAATCTTTATTTCTCAGAGCTAACTTCATTTCTAAGCACTGGAGTACTGGGAAAATTGGTGTGACTCACTCCATTTAAATGACAATGTTAAGCAGGCAGAAAGCCAAATTGTATCCTAGATCACTTTAGATAAACTCAGGAACTGCCATGTGAGGAGCCTGCTTTTTCAATCTTTACTGAAGGAGAGTCAGAACTAAAATATTTTCCAGAATAATTGCTATTATTTATAAAATATCTTAACTCCTATTCATTTATTTAGGTTCAGAAATATCTTTGCTGTACAGATATCCCCTGGGGTGAAATCTTGATCCATCTGTGTCAGACATCAAAATTCTCAGCAATTTTATCTCAGGTGTCTCCCAAGATAAGGTGCAAGTGTCACTGCTGATAAGAGAGCAGACAGTATATCGCTATGTCACACACCATGTGATACTGCGTGCATTACATGGGGTGAAACACTCTGCCTCAGAGTGACCAGCCTTGTTTCTCTATTATGTAAAAGGAATCCAGCTACCTTTTTCCAGGCTGTAATTTGTCATCTCATGGTTCATTCACTTCTGCTTTCACACAGTTCAACCATAATCCCAGTAGTTTACAGTGTATGTCTCCAAGTGCTAAGGGATCAAAGACTCCTTGTTTCTGTAGGGATGTTATAAAGTCATTCTTCAACATTTTACCTAACACARCTAGAACTATATCCCACCTCATTAATTTTGCCTCATGCAATTTGCTGTATATGAACTGAATATGGATATGGACTGTTGCAACTGAATATATATGTATGTATATATGTATCAGTCAGGGAATTGGAAACCACTGTAACAGGAATATTTTGAAGACCGACAAATCAGTCCACTTTCTAAATTTTAAACAAAACTTTACTAGATTGACATTAACAACATACTTCATGTTAATAATTAGTTCTTACAGCTTATAATTCATTATTACCACATATTCAAAGCAGTTAGTCCTTAGCAATTATATCTCACATCAGTTGTGAGCATATTGTACCACAGAGCTAATATTGTGTAGTTAGCACTGACGGCTATGGTCTGTGATGGTCTTAGTTGCTGAGGTTGAGGTGATCACACCTGGGAGCTCTTCAACAAAGGGAGCTCAGACCAAACTGGATTTGTCTCCTTTCCCTCCTGCTGCAATTTTGGGATCCCATTCTTTTATAAGACAGCTTATTTTCTAAACCATCCCCAGACCTTTGTTTCCATTCCTGTGCTACAGGCTGCATGACACTTGGGGACTGAGGGAGGAGTTATTTTTCCAGGCCAAGGCAAGTGCCTTATCCTGTTGCTTGGCTTTTTTTTTTTTTTTTTCTTTTCCCCCTTGTTTAGCTGCTGCTTCTTTCCTTACAGCRAACATAGTCTTTTCCCATCTCTCAAGTCTGTGCTTTTTCAGTTGACTGGGGCATCTGCTAATAATATCACTGGGCATCTGCTTTCAACCTATGCTCATCTTTTCAAGGCCTGTGCTGTTTCTCAAAATTAAGCTGCACATTGTAACAGGAGAGACCCAACACCCAGGTCCGGCTCACACAGACGGTTCACATAACACGCTGATGCCAGCAGACCAGGACAGGGCCTTGCACTGTCAGCAAAAAGCACAGTTAGCACAAAGACCATGGCCTGTCACCAGCAGAGGCAATACTATTTTCAATGGACCACTAGGTACAAAACTGCTGATACAGTTATAGTGTATTACTGTGCTTATGTTTTGGTTCAGAACAAGCTAATATTAAAGTCTGCTTGGTRTGCTTCTACTTTCATGGGTGCAACGGGCCTCTGCTTTAGCTATAGAATATATTATGGATGCAGTATTTGTCTTGTTCTTTCTTAAACCAAACAGTTAAAATATAGAGAGTTTACTTCAAAGTGGATTTCTAATTTAGGAATGAATATGCTTTTGCATAGTTTTTAAAATCAGAATCTAGTGAACATCGTTGCATGAGCTGCAATGTGCATAAACTGTGAGTTCTGTCTGCATGCTAGAGAGAAATGGTTCAATACAACAGCAYTACTCCTGAGATTAGTTTTAGAGTAGCTGAGTCCAGGTTCATTAAAATGTGTCGCTGCCTTATTAGGACAGAGAAAATAACACAGCTCTTTCATATTTAACTTCTAGTCATTCTTTAGACCCTTGTTTTCTTATGATATGTTTCAGATTTAACTATTTTAATAATTCTGTTTAACTTGATACCTGTGATTATTATAATTAACATATAAAATATATCTCGCTGATGATGGTAAATTAATTTCTTTTATGGTGCATTTACTCAGGAAATGCCTTTAAAGGAATATTTATTGCAATGTATTAAGAAATAATGGATACTGTCATTGTTTCCTGACTACCCATTGCTAAAAAAATCTCCTTTTCAATAAAATATTGCACTGATTTGCATCAGCTAAAATACTTTCCCAAAAGTATGCCTTTTATTCATTCATTTATTTATTTATTTTTAAGGAACATGATTCCACCTCCATTGAAATAAACAGCAGTTTTACCAAGTAGCAACAAATGGCAAAACACTACTTAAAATGGAGACTTGATTAAGTTTAATTTCTTTTCTCAGTCCAGGACTCACGCCCTGTGGGACAGTGTCCTGCAGAGGGGAGGCCGTGCCTGGCCCAAGTAAAAATAAATAGTTCGGGTGCATGTTTTGGATGTCCTTGGACATCTCTAATGGTTGTCGATGCCTATGGACAGACAACTGAATCAAGACTGCAAACAGGACAGGATTCAGCTCTACATTTGCAGATACCTAAATTTAGCAGTAAATATGTGTCTATATGTGAGCTATGTGTCCAAGCTCCCTTCCTAGTTAATGAAGTCCCCTTCAATATATACACCTCAGTATAGTCAGCTGATGTCATTTGTGTTGTCTGAAGGTATCCTGACTACACTCCAGCTGCCACTCCAGAACCACGTGGGTCTCCCACAGATCCTATGGCGTGTCTGTTAGTCCCTTGGGGATGCTGTGGTTAACCTACATKACAGATGGCACTAGACTCCAACATTTAGGCATCTGAATCAATGTGGAGAGCTACAAACCCACCCTGAAATGGTGCCCCATACTTCGTCAGTTGAATAGTCTCCCCGACATTACTGATTGAATTGTTTGGGGGTTATGTTCAGTCACCATAGGCATCTACTACCRTTTTACATGTCCTAGAGTATCTGATATATCAGCATAAGGGACATGAGAGCATACGAGGGCATATGAGTGTTAAAAGATGTGTTTTTTCTGGAGCAGCAGGTGGATGCCATGCAGCATAGGCTAGGATATGCCAGATGGTACAAGACCCTGATAATCAAATTAAGCCCCCTTTGACTGGAATGGAAGCTCAAGYCTAATGTTCACTCTGACATTTAGTCATCTGGATCACATGTAGCTGAGTGACACACAAAGTATTACTCATATTACCAGTACACAAAGAACTCATTGACCCCAAAAGTCAAGAGCTTGTAAGGATCCAAACAGGTTTGATCATATTCACTGAGTATGAGAACATCTAAGTATATATTATGTAAGTTTTAACTACTATATATAGCATCATTCACTTCATAAGCCAACATTTAACTGACAGGATTTAGGAAGACACTTTTCATGGGAGGCAGAAGTTCTCATAATTGCCCACTGAAGGTTTTCTTCTATCCTGTTAAGTATCTGCAACAGTTTATTAGGAGAGGCAGAATAGTGAATTACTTGCAATATTAGTATGATTCAATAGAGCAATTGCTGTTGCAGTTATCAGTTGGTACTGTTTATTATGTTAACATAGGCAAGTTGTACACAGTGATGCATCCATTGCCACATCGTAAGTGACAGAGTCTGGCTGGGTTTTGTTCCAGATATATTTATGGGGGGGGGGGGGAGAGAAAAGAAAGAAAGAAAGAAAGTACTGCAGCAGTCATTTGCAGAGTAGTTCTAGTACATTCCAGTAAAAAGATTTTCTGCAGATTTTTTTTTTAATTTTGTTATGATTTCTGCAGTTTCACTTGGTTGCCTTTAAAAAGAGTAGGCACTTACTGTAATTAATTTGTGCATTAAAAAGTCCTTCCTGAGTATATAAGTGAGGAAGAAAAAAAAATCACCCTGCAATTACTCTGCTGCAGTGATTTCCATCATGGATATTGTACAATTGAATACAGATTGTTAGATCAAATGCTCTATACATCAGAAAATCTAAATCATCTTATGAATTCTGTGCCATTTTCCTCTCTCCTTTGCTCTCCTCTCTCTCACAAGAGCCAGAGGAAATAAGAATACAATGTTAGGGTAACATAAGGGTTAGTCATGTTGGCAACTACCAGCTTTATTAATAGCTAACTACGACTGAAAGGAGGCAGGGAACATTTAAGAGATTAAAATGAGTGGATTTTCACATGTCTTCATGATAACTAAGTTGCCCTAAGTTTAGCACATATTTATTTGGTAATAGACTTTATTTTGTTAATAAAAGTGCTATGAATATAATGCTGCAAAACTAATCCTTCACAAAGGCCAATTTAGATGTATTACCACTTCAAATACTGTACAGCAAAAATGCATGGGTTCTTCTAAATGGATCTACAAATAATCTGAAATGGTAAGTGATTTTTTGGCTAAGCCAATGAGAAAAGGTCACCTTTGAGAAAACTACTGGAAGCGAAATTATGATGCTCCCACACTTTTACCAACTGAGCAGACTACTTAGGATGCATACTGTATGCACACTTTGCGTCAGCAGCATGTGTATCCTTCAAATATTAAATGCCATGTGCTATGTCAAATGGAGTTCTAATTCTCAAGTAAAACGATTAAAACAACTGTAAAAAAAGGTGCGTAGGGGGTGAAAACAGTGAATTATGTAGGTGGATGCTGCATTCAAAACAGATTTCTATTTCTGAAAAGGACTGGGAGAGGTTGGAAGAAATATCTGGCAGTCTGAGAAGTGGTGAATGCTCACCTAATTTTTGTTCTCATTTTACGTAAACACTTAAATACATATACAGCTTGAGAAAGCTGAATTTTATTAACATATTATATCCATAATGTGAGAGAGTGAAGTTCAGTGACTTAGTGCTTAATTGTTCCTATTAAATGGAATAGCTACATTAGGAGGGACTGAAAGAGATCAGGTCCAAAGCAGGCAGCATCTTCCTCTGAGTAAACACTCTCAGTTAAGAGATTACTATTTGGAATTGCAAAGAATTTGAACCCAAAGCTTCTGCAAGTTGTAAATACTTCCATTATGGCAGAAATATATCTTAGAAACTTTTGTGAGGGAATGTTTTTTGCATGGTCTTCATTACTATTATTTTTTCTGTCAGCATACCTAATGGACTAGACTCGATTAACAATAAAAAATTAGGAGCTACCTAGTTTTAAACTTTCATATCAAAGCAAGTAAGGTCTAAACAGGTTATTAACATAGTGTTATACCAACAAGCTTTACACATCCACTACACATGACACCTGTTGAGTACAGCCAACAATCAAAAGTGCTCTTGAGGATTATGTTCTCCTAATGAAGTAGAGAGAGATGACAAGAGATATATATATATGCATATATACACATATATACACAAGGCAAAAACATCTATAAAGATTTTTCCCCTGTTTATTAAAATAATGAATGAAGGTGTAAAAGCAACAAAGTTATCCAAAAGGTCATGACTATGAAGCAACAAATACAGTCATTTATATCACCAGCTGCCAGAATAATTCCAGACTCTGAATATTTTTTGTAGTATAATCCAGCAGAGGTGGAAACTCATGTACATTATGGCTCATGTATGGCTCTAATTAGGGATTTCAAAAACTTCACTCATTCCTCATTATAGTTACAAAACATTCTGAGAATTTTCTGTAGCAATAAAAAAGAAGAAAGTACAGTGTAGCTGAATGAACATCAACTGGAAGGAATGGCCTTTGGTGAGCTTTGATGATTCTTATCTTGTTGACTATATGGTTTTATTGTTTTCCTCAAGAAAACCCTTTCTTTCGTACTGTTCTTAAGTTGGACAGTATTTAAGAGGAGGATGGTCCTCTCTGTATGCACAGAGCCTAATCAGTGGTGCCCTTTTTCATAGCTACAGTTTACCAGCACTGTAATATTTGGAGCATTTAACAGTAAAATACTACTGGTAATAGTAACTAATAATAAAGCAATAATACTGATGGTGTTAACAGAATTAGAAGCATGTAGGCTAGAAGGGACCTCTGGAGTTCATCTAGTCCAACCTCCTGCTGAAACCAGGTCAAACTATAATGCGTTGCTCAGTGAACATGAACAATTAAGTAATTTCCCTGGTGTAAAACCCCCTAAGGTGATGCAACGGAAGCAACTGTCCAGAAGGCTGTGCAAACTCAGGGAGACTAGTGCATAGAAAGGTACAGAGCTTATTATAGGGTTCCTGGGTGGGAGGGAATTTGGGGACTGAACRTCAGAATTTGGGGATCGTACAGGACCTATTATGGGATGGTTAGGGGAAGATCAAAAGGCAGGGAAAGGAAGGAATCAAGATGCATTAGGAGGAACTAGCACAGAAAAACAGAAAGAGGGGTGGAGACGAAAGGGGCGGATTATGTGTAAGCAGGCACTGATCAGTATGTATATGTGCCTGCACCTGATCACCACAGTCTGTCCTATCTTTTTATTAAACGCTACATCTAACTACTTTCTGACTGGATGTGCTCTCTAGTGTGTGTGTGAGTGTGTGTGTGTGTGTGTGTGTGTGTGTGTGATCCAACAGAGACTCTTAAGCTGGACCAGCTGAAGAGTAGGATGAAAGGCCTGGGTATCAGTTTCTGGAGAGACTTAGGGTTTGGAGGACAGATACGAGGGAGACAGAAAGTCTGTGAGCCAGCAACCAGAGCTAGGAAAGCAGATTTTTCCKCGGCACCAGTCCTTAGAAGCAGGGCTGGGCTATTTGTGCTGCCTGTGTTTTATGTGGATATGTACAAATGTAGTGCCTATGCCGATCTGTGCCATGCCATGTCCATACAGAGTGCATGTGTGCCAATTTGAAAATGCACTCAGTCTTGCTACTGGCTGAAGAATCACACTCCATCTTCTCTGTTCCCTCTCATTAAGTAGTTGAAGACAGCAATAAGAGCTCCCCCTTGGGATCTTAAGGATGAACAAAACCAACTCTCTCCGCTTTTCCTCATATGCCATGTGCTCCAAAAATGCCAACAGCTAGTTCTCTCACCCTTGGTATCCCATCCAGTTCCATGGACACGTGCATGTTCAGCTGGTGTTAGGYAGTCCTTAACATGCTCTACCTCTGCTGTAGGCAGTGCACTCCTGCAGGCTCTGTTAGTAGACTCAAAAAACTGGGAACCCCAAAGACAAACCTTACCAGTTAAGACTGAGGCAAAATAGCCCTTGAGTATCTCGGCCTTTTTCATATACTTTCTCACTAGGCCCCTGCCTCACTGAGCAGTGGGTGAACATTTTCCTTACCCTCCATTTTGCTGCCAATGTACGTGTAGAAACCCTTCTTATTGCCCTTTACATCCCTGACTAGTTTCAACTACAGCTGAGCTTTGGATTTCCTCATTTCATCCCTGTGTGCTTCAGCAGTCTCTGCACCGCTCCCTCCCCAGCAGCCCATCCCTGCTTACATTTTTGATAAAAAAAGGGGAACAGCCAGATGCGAAATGAAATATTGAGAGCTGTAAATATTCATATATTTGAAAACTAAGGTCATGGTAGACAAAGGAATTGCATTATGGAACCTTACTGTCTTGTTTTTGAGTTTACAGTAAAAAACACCCCTAACACAGGGGGCTGAGATCTCTGCATTGCCAATGGAAAAGACCAGAATTTGGCTGAGTCAGCTAGCATCTTACCTGGCAGTCGCTATGGATAGGAAATCAGCTATTCCAGAAATCAGAAATGTTGTGTCTTTTTGCTGCCTTGGAGTCATAAATCAGTCTTGTCTAATTTGAAACTTTTGTCACCAATGACCAGCACATTGTCACTGATGATCAACCACTAGCCTGCTACTGTAGGGTATGGCAACAGCACAAGTCTCTGTTAAACCTGTAGGAGTAAGGAAGTCCGTCTTCTTATAGAGACATTTGGTGAGCCATCCCTATGTGCCTCTACTGGGAGTGGGTTATACAGGTTGAAAGGTGTTGCCTCACTGGAACAGCCCAACACCAAGCTCTTCCCCAGGAGGAAATGGTCTTTGGGAGACCAGGGCCCTTCTGCACTGGCTGCTGGATTCAGGATTCAGATTCAGGCATCTGAATTTTACCCTTAGTGACAAGCTTAAGTTTAGAGGCCCAACTTTTAGACAGTCAAAGTAAAATAGGATAGAGAATGCCTGTCTGATATGTTTTGGCTCACTCTCTGGAAGTGTCTACTTCTCCTCCTTTTGAGGTGATGACCCTTCCATATCTACACAAAGATGATTAGCTCAACATTACATGTTTATTTTTCAAATGGCACAGGTAGGTCTCCTCATGTCCTCTTGTCATACCTTCAGATGCCATGTAACTGTCTTGGTTATGTTTATAGGAGAAATTCATGTTTAGGTTAGTGAATTCTTTGCTACTTTTAGAAGAAAGTCCATATATATGTGTGTGTATGTGTGTACATTTTTTTTCTTTCATTTAGGCGACCAAGCATTTTTATCACAAAGAAGAATTGTCGATAATAATAAGAAAGTAGCAGCATGTGGAACTGATTTTTTGTAAGAATATACAATTCAGTAAAGCCACACCAACAAGGAGAAATTATCTATTTACTTATTATATTGCAAATGCATACAAAAATGAATAAAGATACTGATTTCACATGTCGTACCGTATCTACAGTGTCTATGAAATACTTTTATTTTTGAATCATAGGAAAGTATAATGAAATATATGTGCTAAAGTGAACTTGAATAATACTTGCAGTGTTCTTTACTGAAAAGCAACAGATGTGGGGGAAGTTATGATTTCACTGGAAAGAAAGATGTATATCAATTTATTTGTCAGTACTAAAAATTTAAGACCCAAAGCAGCTATTTCAGCCTGCAAAAGTTATGTTACAAAGTGAAATGTTTAATGGTAATTATGCTATAAATATTAGAATATTGAAAATGGCATTCATTAAATGAAAGGGTGTACAGATGTACTTCAGTTTTTCTTGACAATAGTCTGGTCAAGTAGTTAGCTATTTTGTTGCACTGTGAAATGTAATAGTTTCCTCTTATGATACACATGTGCAGAGCTGGGCATTTTTACAGTAAAAAAAAAATCAACAAAACAAATTAAACAAGTCAGAGGTACTGAAGTGTCTTGGATTTTAAAAGTGTACCTGTGTTCAGAGAAACAAACCTTTAGAATACTACTGTATATTTGCATTTATTGTATTTCATGCATTTTTGCAACACATGTTAATATATAATTTAAATTATCTTTGCAATCATCAGTTCCATGCATTCAACAGGTTAATTCTGATTCTTTTGGTATTGTACAGTATTTCCAGCAGTCAGGTTTGGCAGGACAATTACACTTCTTTAGTTATCTCCACTGAGGCTGCACCAATGCAAATATGGAGTCTCCCACTGATTCAAATTGAGACCCTACTCTGTGATTTCAGATTATTAATTGTGCCTTAGTGACATGTAAGACAGAAAATTATCACTTTCCAATGCCTGCATTGATTTTATAAGGCCAAGAGAAGTAAATGGTCACCCTGTCACTCTTGTTCCAATCTAACAGAAGTAAAGATGTAAAAAAAGAATTGGTTCCAGAGGAGAGCAAATTATACTGACACACTGCAGACTGGGATGCTATTCAGAGACCAGCAAGGGAGCTTAGTAAATGTCTACACTTCTTTCTTTATTCTCCTCCTGCACTTTTGCCCWTATTCTCTGTTTAGACTGAAGAGTCTGCACGGAAAGAAATTTACCTTTCACACATGTCCAATGATTCATTAGAAGACCTCCATAAAAGAGTATTTGCTTCAGTATCTGTGAAGCACTGTAGTATTTCAAGCAGGGCCAAACTACAGTGCATTAGGGTAGACACAACTGCACTGGGAAACCCAGCCTGAGTAATAAAATGGAGCCATCAAGTTCCTAATTGAAAAATCCTTGCACTCAAGTGCTCATAGGGTCATTGACACAACACCCTCCAAAAATGTATTTGAATGAAGTTATCAAAAAATAAAACTATATGAGAAAAAAAAATACTTACAAATATTTTGAAGTCATGAAAATTCTATTTATTGTATGCATGTAAACACTCATTCATTGAAAGTTTCATGATCTGCTCTGCTATTTCTATCTTCATCTACTTGACAGACCTGAATAACAAAATTATTGTTATTCCATCAGACAGTGAGAAGTGGCTATAAGCTTGAGATCRTGGCTTTTAGGGGTTATAAAGGGTTCAATAACTGATAATTTATCACCAGTAATTTGTCTACCACCATCCTTGTGGTACCCAAATCACATTATTAAATAACTACATGGAATACTGTTTCATCAAACTGTAAGAAGCCCTTCAGAGAGCAAAGATGATTCCTGTTCCATATTAGAAGAAAGCACCAGCATGCCAATAAGTAATTATATAAGGGACCATGATTAAAATAGCAGATTTCACATGTGTATTTACAGTTCTCAAACTAAGTTGGTGAAATATCAAACTTTTCAAAAGGTAACTTCCTCTGAACAGGAGAAATCTGTTTGTGTCCTATTCATATGAGAGGATCTTAAACTATATAATATCTAAGAAATTAAGAAGTTTCAGTGGGTTAAGGGGAAAAAAAAAAAAAAAAAAAGAGCTTGCATGGTACTGCCCAGAAAGAATTACAGGTCATGTATTTCAAGAGGTGATATTTAAAAAGATTAGACAAAACAGATTCTATATATGGTGCTGCAGATAGAAAAAGAAAAGACAGATTCTGGATCTTGTCTACTAAATATGGTCAGTTTGGCTCTATAGTAGACAATCATTCCTAAATTTGTGACTGATACCTTCTTCTTACCAAGTAAATTAAGCTGTATCAGATAAAAGTGAATTTAATCAAGAAAACTGGTTATCTAAATATGAAATAGGAGATGTTCACATGGGAAAAAAAAGATTAGACTCAGGACATAGAAACTAGAAATAAATTTAAAATAAAAACTATAAGTGGACTGATAGCAATGAAATTGATGTGTTATAGTAGACAAAGAATCTGAAATTCAAAGAAGTAATTTCTGTGTTCATGTGGTATATCTTCAACTAATTCCTACCTTCACAATTTACAGAACTCACCATGATAATGGAAGATCCCTGAGCTCAGTGTCCTAAAGACAGAAGAATTTTAAAAGTATTTGAAGATTCATTGAATTGTGGTACAATTAATCAATCACGGTACCCTGGACTTAGCTTGCCAAAATCAAAATGTTAAAAATTTATGTCAAGTTATGTTTGTATTTTTCTGCACAAGGGTGTGGAGCAAGTTTCCATACAAGTCTTCAAGATTTAATGCTCCTGTGAATGATATTAGCCATTCACAGTACACAGAGTTAAGACTGGCAATAATTCCATTCACTTTGAGAACAATGATTTGAACAGTGACAGTCTGCGTAACCCATCACATTGAAGTCTCAGACCTACCTTCACAAGATAAAAAAGGTCTTTGAGGCAATCAAATTAAAAATTTAGTTTCAAATACAACTCTGCACTATGAAGTATGGAAATTTGTTTTCCTGTCAGACAACAAAAACTCCTAAACAGGAATTAAACTTCCATCCCAAATTGTCTAACCACTAATTTAACACCTGATAAGTCACTTCTGCTCTCTGCACCTGCTCTACATTTCTAACATTTGCATACCAACTTTTAAAAATATTCAAAAATCAAATAATATTCTTCTAATAAAATTATATATTTTCCATTCTTTGAGAGCATGATCTCAGAGTACTGTGTCATGGCATAGTACAGAAATTATTTTCTCTCAGTTAAATATGCATTTCTTCATTCAGTTCACACTTAAATTTAAAGACCCCTCCAAAGAATCTGACAGTTCCTCTAGTCCAATCTTCATTTCTTTCTTCTTTAGGTATTTCATACTCTTTYCCTTCCTGAATTCCCAATATCTTCTGTGTAGAAAAGGATTAAATTGAGTTATCCCAGATATCCCAGACTTATTGGGAGAGAACTTCCCAACTTTTTTTTTCTTCTTTTTTTTTTTTAATAATATAGCTTTCTCAATTCAAATTGCTTCAGAAATTTGTTGTGGAGACTTCAGGGTTTTTTGAGGCACGTTGAAGTGAGGGAAGTTGCTATGTATAAAAAAGGCAAAGGAATTTTGAAACTGTTTCCTTGAGAGTTAGGGAGTTAGAACATACAGCAAATCTGCATTAATTCATGTTACTGGGCTTTGAAATTCTAAAAGTTTGAAGCCTTTTATTTTTCCTCTTTTAGTATCAGTTCTTTCAGTGCAGGGCAATAACAAATTTAGTCTTCCATTTGCTTCCTTACATAGATGATACTTTTGAGTTGGGCATACAAAGTAACATATCCAGTGTATCTATCAATCAGTGAGTACTTTGAGCTATGGCTGAGTTCCCCAAACATTGGCACCTGCTGAATTTGAGATACTTTAAGGTACCTGAGACACCTACATGGGGCCAGGAGATATGACAGAAGACCTACAGAGACCCATGTGCATATAGAAAAGCAATATTTGTGTAGGTGTCATACCTTAGAGCATATCAAATGCACCAGATGCCTATATTTAGACAGCTGAGTTCTCCGTTTAGTTTGGGGGAGAGCTGAGTTTTCTTAAGCAAATAAACTGTTTGCACATTATCCTCTTTTCAAACTGCTGATACAATCCATTCAAACTTTATAAGAAAGGAGCACATAATAATGCAATAATTGTAATAAGATAAAACAGACTACAGCAGTGAGGATGAGCAACTTATGCCCTGCAGTAAAAGTAGCATTCATAAGTCTAAATTATAGTTTTGTTGTTGTTGTTGTTGTTGTTGTTTTACTGTTACAAACATATTGGTCAAATGATAAAATCGCTCCACACAGAGCTATAATTTCACAACACTAGGAATGATAGACATTTCATGGGGCTGTGAGTCTAATGTATATAAATAAATGTGATATGAAAAACAAGACAAATTAGATTATGCTTCTTTCTTTTTTTTTTTCTTTTAAAAGTCTGACAGAAGAGGAAGGCAAGAAGAGATCTGCCTCCCAATCCTTGCCAAAACTTGCTAAAAGTAAATAAAGTTTATTATATTTCAGAGGTGTCTGCCACCCATGTCATATCTGGAAGACTTAAATTCAAGTCTATGAAAACAAAATGAGACAGTTTCAAGTTTTGGGGTAGCATTAGACTGACAAACTTGATTACAAAATTGCATAAGCTATTGCTGCTTCCATCTTTTAGTACTAAGACCATGCTGGTCTAGAATAGATTTGCTTTTTCAGTAACCAAAGTACTTCTGGATACCCAGTGATAAGTGGTAATTACCTAATATTTTTGCTTAAAAAGCCTAATATTTTTGAAGGTGGAGTTTTGAGAGATAGGTTAGAAAAGTGAAAAGACAATTATTTGGAAAAGGAGCGAAGCACTCAGTTAAAAATGCAATATTGACTATATGACACCTGTGGAGGTTTAYGTATGAGAAACGGTGTTATGGGATCTGGAAAATGGCAAAGTTAGTTGTTTAGATAGGATATTAAGTAGTAGATGGAGAATAGCCAATAAAATAAGAGAATACTTCTCAATATGAATGCAGAATTCCTGCGTTGCAGTTTCTTTGCAGTTTTGTGTAAGGAAATTAGCAAAGTTACGTCTACAGTTAGCAGCAAGTGGTACTGTGAACATCGAAGTTTAGGGAAGTCTGGTTTCCCATAGCTGTGCTTCTTCTAGGTAACTGTTGGTGGGSTCTCATTGAAGGTTTTTGCATAACTGGGACATTTTTCTTTAATAAACACTAGAGACTTCATTATGAATGGGTGTACTCACATTACACTCAGAATTGGAGGACTACATATTTGAGATCTTTATCAATATCACAGTAGAAACCATGTGATCAGAGAGCAGGGGAAGCTCAAATGCTCATATAGAAAGAGTGTAATTCCTGGTTTTGCATGAAAGCAAGAGTTAAGCAAAAAAGGGAGAGCTCATATTCACATATTGGATTTCAGCAATGGATTTTGTACTGCAGAATTATGTATTCACTTCTAACTGGAAAATTAGCACTTATTCTGTAATTAAGCAATATAACTAAAAGCACACTTTAGCATAATTACAAGATAGAATGAGAAATGTCATAGAACATAAGGCTGATATACAAGTAGCACTGACAGGTCCAAAAAACCCTTGTCTTTGTATGCTACCTAAACATAATCTGAGACCCAGGACTCCAACTAGAACAAGKCTTAACCAGAAACTGGTTAAGTGCAAGAAAACAACTTTGTCCTCTGCTGGCTATACCAAAAACTATGGAACTCAAACTAGTGTTTGCCCTCAAAGTTTCCTGGCTTCCAGCTGTTGCCTTGTTTTCGCTATAGTTCAAAATTGGTTTGCCCAAACTACATGAAGTAGTTATTATGGAGGCTAATGATTCCAATACAGAATGCAGCACAAATCAGATCAAGTATAATGTCTTTCCATAAGAAAAAAAGATCYAGAAAAAGAAAAACTGTTGATGCTCACCTTTTATGTAAGAGCCAAATGGTAGAAAAACACAGAAAGAAAAGACATGGTTGGCTATGTGATATATGAACACTCTATTTTCTAGTTAGCTTAATATAAGCAGTTAAAAATGGTCTGGGAATTGCAGACCCAAATATACCTCTTGTTAGATAACAAAATAGTCAGTTTGGTTTGGCATTGTGCTAGTCCTCTAGCTTGTAAGCTTTTTAAGTTTTCTCCATCTTCAGCAGAGGGATAAAGAGAGAAACGGATGTAGAGAAATTGAAAGGGAGAAGAATGGAAAAAGTAGAAGATACATAGAATCACAGAATTGTTGAGTTGGAAGGGACCTCTAGAGACGATCTAGTCTAGTCAGAGCAGGGTCAGCTAGAGCAGGTTGCTCAGCAGCATACCCAGGCAGGTTTTAAATATCTCCAAGAAGATTTCCCAGGAAAAAGTGAGGGAGCTTTCCCCATAACGCTATCCTCTCAGCTCTTCTTTATTTGTGTGCATATCTTTGAGGTACTCCCTGTCTTGTTTTGTTGATTACAAGGTCTCTTGTCCACACCACCCTGTACTCTTTGCTTGCCAACTCAGTCCACCACTTCCTCACTTGATTGTGTGTTATCATCTTCCTCTCCCATCATTCCTAGTTTAAAGCTCTCCTCACCATGCTGGCCAGCCTGTTAGCAAAGATGCTTCTGTCCCACTTGGTTAGGTGGATCCCATCTCTTCCTAGCAGTTCTTGTTCCTCAAATTGGGTCCATGGTTATAAAAACCAAATCCCTGCTGCCATCAGCAGCTGTGCAAACAGCTRTTGACCTGCAAAATCCATCCACATCTCAAGCCCTTCCTCCCTCACCAGCAAAATTTATGAGAGCACCACCTATGTCCCCATGCCCTTGATCCCCAATCCCAGAGCCATGTTGTCACCTTTGACATATTCCAGGTCTCCCCTGGCAGTATCGCTGGCTCGCACATGGAAGAGCAGCAAGGGGTAACAGGCTGAGGGCTGGACAAGCTTCAGCAGCCTTTCCACAGCGTCCTGAAACTGAGCCCCTAACAAGCAGCAAACCTCCCTAGACARCAGGCCAGGCTGACAGATGGGGACATCAAGCCACTGCAGCAGGGAGTCTCCTACTGCTATCACTTGCTGCTTCCTCCCAGTACTGCTGCATGGCTCAGGTTTACCCAACTCAGATGCTTCACTGGACACAGCTCCCAGCCCCTCATCTGCTACCAGGGCACTGAACCTCCTGTACAGATTTGCAGGGGGAGCAGGAGACATCCTCCTGGTGCCAGAAGTCACAAACTTCCAGCCTTTTCTGTCACAGGAGTCTCCATTTCCCAAGCCAATAAACACAGACTTTGCCTGCTTCTCTTTCAGTTATGCTCTTTTAGCTTTAGAGTCTAAGAGAAAATCCAGTCAATCTCTTTTACATCACCTCTGATCACCTTCTGCAGCCCATTTACTTGTTGAAACAGATCCTCCACCAGCACACAGCTCCTGCATTCAAGGACACTATCTACCCCTGCCTCAGTGAGAGGCCCCAGCTCCTCCTCGTAGCCCCAGACCTGGAGAGCTGCATCTTTCCTCAGGAAGCTCAGTCTGAATTAAGGCCTCTGACATGCCAGGGGTAATGGTTGCTGGGGACTGCGCCCTATGGCAAGTTGTCCCCACTGCTGAGCACATGTACATAGCCTCTAGCACCCTTCTATGCAAACTATTTCTTCTTTAACTGCACTCTCTTAGCTGTGCTCTAGGCCAGCACTTATATAGGCGTCTCCCAGGCAACTGCCAAAAGGGTGCTGACCCTTTGGGGCTTCCAAATCAGGAATCAGCTGGAACAAAAGCTCAAAGCACCTTGTGGTCAGGAACAGCTGGCAGACCTTGTTAGAAGCTGCTGGAGCTTGCTGGGAGTCACAGTCTCTGGAAGCTATCCTTCCCAGATGCAGCAGCAGGCATCCTGACATTCCTTAAGAGAGATTATCTGGGAGTCCCCTGACAATCCCAGATGAAGTTCCCAGAAGATCTAAAAGATCCCTAAGCAGAGCCTAGAAACTGCTGTGCAAACTGCTGCATCTGTTGGCTGTCTCTTAGCTGTTCTTTTTTTTTTTGTTCTTTTTTTTAAGTTTTTGTAACTGTATGGCTAGCAATTATGTGAGTATAGTGATCTTTATCACACATTGTAAAAAAAGTTTTAATCCAATAACCTAAGTATAAAACACCAAATCTGTAAAGATTTTTCAGATGGCATTCATCTCACCTATTTTAAATATATACAAAACTACATTTGAGCCAACTAGGCTAAACTCTCTTCATTTTTACTGGTGAGAAAAAGACCTGATCTGTCTTAGATATTTACTTGAGGCTATGAGAATTATTCCTAAAAGTGTCTATCTTTCTGTGTTTACTGTAAAGGGACTTTAAACAAGTAATTTCAAATGTAGATTTCTGTATTCTGGATATCTAAAGYTTGGTGAGATTTACCCCATCTTTGGTGCCTAAAGTACCGTGAATCTCAGTTTGAGGAAATTGTTTTCAGTGAACTAGGATGATGGCTGAGAGAAGAGTGCATAGAGATGGAATTCAGCTCCAGATGCAGTTAAAGCTCTGTAGTGTTGATGCTTTTGTTTGATTTGGGGATCAGTGGAGACCTAGGGCTCCATATAGATATCTAATGTCATCTGACATATCCAAGATATGGCTATTATGCGCATGGGTCTGGCAGATATGACGTCTGACCCATTGGATCCTCATGCACTCCTAGACTGGCAGCTGATGACCGGAAGGGATATTTACCAAACTGCATCCAGAACATAAAGAACTGCTCAGCTATTAAGCTGAACTCAGGTATTGAGCTGACCTTCAATAGCCAAGTAGAAACCTGCTTTTTGTCTTCTGAAGAGCTCCCTAGACTCTGATTGTATTGACTAGATCATAATCAATATCCATGGACTGTAATATGAGTTTAACTAATTTAACACCAAACTCACATGTAGAATCTACATTACAGACATCCTGTTTTAAAGTATCTGAGTTTGAATCTGACTTCAGCCCTGCCTTGTCTAACAATCCAAGCAACTAACCCTACRAACTGTTTGTATCAAAGAAAAAATCTGTATTGTGATTATAGGTAAGGATTATACAAAAATTAACAAAGTACCGTTCTTGATAACAAGGTCTCACACCCCACAGACTCATCAGTCCGTAAGGAGAACATTGGATCTCAGCGTATATACTTTTAAATAAGAACTAACTTATTCTGAAGCAACCTTACCCTGTATTGATCAAGAAATGGAAAGTCAGGCCACCATTAGGCTATTGCCTGAAACAGATGAAAACCACAATTATTTGGGTGTGTTATCAATGACTGTATATTATGTCTCTGATATATTGCAGGTGCAAGTAAAAATCTTCTTCCCAGTCTTCCCAATAGAACTACTTTCATTATACATACGTTGTTTAAAATCTTCTCTGATGATTTGTACAGAACTTTCTGCAAAGTTCACTGGCAGTTCAAATGTCAGGTAAAAGTGTCTACTTTGCTTTATAGTGCTTTATAGTGCTTTATAGTATAGTTTATGTTACTCTTGGAGAAAGAATAAGCGTCTATTGTGTACTTTGGACTTTGCCTTCAGCTGTCAGACATTCTAAAACATCTTTAAAGAACGTCTGAGAATCACTTTAGTTTCTGAAACAGCAAAGATTGGGAATCATGAAAATCAKCATGGCTTGCTTCAATAGTATTTTCAGCATTCAGAAAAAAAGTATGACTGCAGGTGATTARCATTCTGTGAATAATGTAAATTTTCTCAAACTCTGACAAAAAAGTCAAGGCATTAGAAAAGACTTCTAAAATTTATAATTTCATTCACTACAGTTTGAATCATGAGAACTATAGTAAACCAAACCCAATTTCTTACACCCTGTTTATGCATGTAAGCCAGTGTTTAAAAAAAAAAATGCAAGAGATAATGGGTTTGAGAAGAGGAATAAAATAAATTGGAAGGGAAAGATGGAGAAAACCGTCATTACATCCATCTTTTCCCTTTTTAACTTGTATTTTTCTTCTCCCACATAGCATATCATAACTCCTTTGTTCAGCCAGTAGGAAGTCTGTGAATTAATTCAGAAATAAATAAGGAATTGCTTAAGCCGAAGAAGAAGAAAGGTTTTATTTATTTATTTATTTATTGATAATCATAAGGCTGTAATAAATGTCCCATAATAAAGGAGAGCCTTCCGGGTTTCTTTTTTTGAAAGTTTTTTTTTTTTTAAAGACTTATTTTCATTTCTTCATGACCACTGTTTGCCAGCAAACCCTATTTTCACTGGGAAAAGTAGAGCTGGTTACTTCAGATACATGGACAATCTATTTCTATCCCTACTTGAGCGGAAGGGACAGCTCTTAAAGCCATTTTTTGACCATTGGTAGTCTCTTTTTTCCTGTTATTCTTGGCAAAGAAAATTTTCCCTGAGGGAAGAAACTTGTTGCCTTTGCTGAAAGATTAGSAAGTCCTCTGACATGTCACTGTAGCAAAATTACATTGAAATATTTTATTAAGTTGACAAGACAAATATTTTGTCAAAAAAAGGTACAGTTCTGAAATAAAAAATATTTTTAGCTGGTATCTTTTTTTTCCAGAAAATATTTTAACATTTTCCTCCATTTTCATTTTTAACAATTTTGTATTATATTTTCAAGTTATGAGGAAACTCTTTATTTTCCCCTTTTGTTTTTCCTTTTTTGTTGTTTGTGATTTGTGAGAAATATTGCTGAAAAAATGTAAATTGATATTTTGATATAATTTCCAGAAAGATTTTAAATATCCTGTAAAATATATATCAATATATTTTCCTTTGTTTTAAAATGAAAATTTCRTTATTAGAAAAAAAAAAAGAATGATGGGATCAATTTTAATTTAAAGGGGGAAAGGTCCTCATTTTGTAAATGTAATCTGAAGCATCATAAACACTGACTTTCTAAGGCTGTAGTCCTCTACTGCTGAGAATGTTTGCTTGCTTGAATATTGTTAACTTCAGGGTATATTCTGAAGTGAAGTATAAACCTAACAATTTTCCTGCATCTGATGGCTTGAATTTGTCCTAGAGAAAAATAATGAACCAGTGAAAGATGAAGGGAGCTGGTATAACATATTATTATCACTTAATTCTATTGACGAAGTTGACTGCGTTATGTTTAACCAACAGGACTTTTTGACTAGCCTTGGTCATTCTATTCAGGGAATGCCAAAAATCAAGTTTTGAAGTAATGAATATAAATAAGTATATGTGCATAACTGCTGACATTTCCACTACTTTTTTTTTCTACAGCCAATGGAGATATTCACCATTGGAAACAGCAGCAGCAGCAGCAGCAGCAGATTTGACAAATTACACAACAAATGACAAATATAAAAAAAAATTTCAAGTTAGTACAAATACATCATAACCTCTGGCTCATGACAGAGTTGGAAAATAATTCCTGTGTGTATAAATATAGAGTTTATTAAATTCTGAAGCAATCTGGGAAAGGTTACATGCAGAAGTTCTCCGGTACTGTACATCAAGTCAGTATAGCACTATTGCTACTTTCCTCCTAATAAATTTCCTGGTTTACTACTAAAATAAACTTGTGTTTTCATTTTTATCATAAGAAGTTCATTGATGACTATTAMTAAAGGACAGTTCCATTTCAAAACTGTGACACATAGTATATTAAACCTCCTTCCAAAAATGATTTTTTGAAAACCTGGAAGTGAGAAAAATAATAAAATATTAAACAATACAACATAGACATTAGAAGGCTTACTGCAGTAGAATACAGCATTTTGAAAAAATTTCAACACAGATCCTAGAAGATCCAAGAAAGCCAGAATAAATGTATATTGTATTTCTTTTCCTTTGATACTTGAGCAAGCTACAAGTTGTTAAAACACATTGTGAGAATTATATTCTCACATCAGGGACTAGTGAAAGAGAGATAAAAGAGTAAAATATATGCTTTCAGGTACATATATCACTTGGAAAACAAAGAAATTATGAGATTATAAAACTGCATAGTTATCAAATGCTTTATCTTTGGAATTTATTTTGTAATGATTTTGTAATGATATGTGAAAGGTAGTCTGGAAATATCAGAATAATATAGGATTAATTTTTCTTTTTGCTAYGCAACGTTAGCTATGAAATGAGGAGAAATCTAGGAAAATCAAACAGAAAATGAGTAGTTTTTGACCTCCAGAACAAATGAAACCTAGTGAAACCCTGTTTACGTGTTTTTATATCTGATGATTGATTTTTGAGTGTTGGTTGAAACTCTTACCAGGTGTGTGGAATTTATAGCTCTCTACCTTCCTTTTGTATTCCCTGGAATCCAATAACGAAAAACTTCAAAATTCAGTTTTTCCTTCTGTAAAGGCATTTACTGGTGAAACTGCTAGGGGCTTCTATTGTCCTAGGAAACAGGAATGTAAGTAACTTCTGCTTCTAAGTGACATCCTACTTAAACCTCCTTACATTCTAAGGAATGTAAAACCTCCACTACTTCATCAAATTTGGTTGAAGTCAGAATGCACATTCCAAAGTTAACAGGTAACATATGCAAACAGAAACATACCTTGTAAGGTGCTTCATATAAAACCAGACCAAAAATGGATTTCTGCTCTGTTTCATTTGATTCTGCTCAATTTGATTAGATTCTATATTCATATTGACACACATTTGCTAAAGACAAAATAAGAAAATGTTCCCTATTCCTAGAGGAAAAGATGAAGTGTGTAATAGTCCTTTGCTCCATGGGGAGTTCATTACATACTCTGTGTTGAATTAGTTTAATCTAAATATAACTTTAAAAAATCAGAAGAAAAATCTCAGCTAATACTGTAGGTTTTCTCTATAGTCAATAGAAAGTATAAATAAATAGTTTCAGATTCATCCCACATTTATTAAACACCTATTGTTCCCTGGAGGAACTTTTCTTGTTACTGACTATAAAAGGAGCTTAAAAAAGTAGTTTAGATTAGATGCTTAAATTTATCATCTGGGATGGGATTCAGTAGACGTCTAATGTCATTTTAGGTTACCTATGAATATCTTGCCAAGTCTACAACTGCTGCTGCAAAAAGTCATTGGTCTTCCATACAGATGTCTCATATAAACTATGGTTTCTGAAATAGTAGAAGAGGTTAAGAAATAGAATGAAACCTCTATTTTTTTTTCTCTCTCTCTTTACAGAGRCTATAAAGAAACAGATTCTTCAAAAGCTCAGTCATCTCATCCCAGTGTTGGTGGGCCTAAAATGGCTCAGATAAATGATGTCTTATTATTCTTCACTGACTACAGAGCAAGCCAGGACACACAGCTCAGGAACAGACAGCTGTCTTGTGGCCATGATTAAGTAGGTGAGTGGAAACCCGTGCCTTAAGTTAATTGAGACAAATCCTGTCTCTTAAAAAAATCTCTTTCTAGCATAGATGAACTTAACCTTTAGCAAAAGTTCCACTGTGTCAGACTAGCAAAGTTATCAGTCTTACATGTGAGTCTTCTGCTGCTCTTTTACATATTCTGATCCCAGGGTAGGTAGAAGGTAGAACTACCTACCATTCAGCAGCTGACAGATAAAGATGAGACTAAAAACTCATTTTAGAATAGGGGAAAGAGGAAAAAAATGATCTATTATGATTAATGCATCATGAGAAGCAGATGCAAATTTCTTGGAAGAGATTAGAAAATGATCCCAAATTTGCATGCTTACTTGGCAAGTGCTTCCACAGTCACTTAATGTGATAAAAGGTGCATGACTCTGTGGTTYTCATCCACTGCACAAGTGGATCAAGTAACTGTTACTTTGTCTGCTATTAGTTTTACGATGTGATCTTGACCTTTTTAGGGTGGTTTCAGACAGGAAAATTAAAGTAGTTACCAACCAATTCCTAGTTGCTGGCACCTGATTTCAAATACTCCAAACAAGTCACCTATGCTAAAGGTGACCTTAGACACCTGAAATGCTTAGGTTTGGAATTTGTCTTTGAAAAGAGGTGAGAAACCTCAGTATATCACTTCAGTCAGAAGAAGTGACTGCTGTCTGAGTGTGATTCAGTTCCATAAACCTAAGGTGAGTAGTGCCATGCGAGGATTGTAGGATATGCAAGATATATATCAGGCTGGCAGACAGTACCTGTGCCTTTTAGGCGCAATGGATGAAGGTGGACATATCATCTTGCACCAGCTAAAATAGCCTTGAGGAATGCCACTAGTAATCAATCAGCCACCAATGGGACTTTAAACTGTTGACCACTACTCTTTCAACCTGATGGTCAAGTCAGTTTTCCACCCAGCTGGCAGTCCGATCCACTCTTCAGTTTTGCCTCAAAGATACGATGGGACACCACATTAAAAGCCTCACTACAGACAAACAAACAAACAAACAAAACAAAACAAAACAAAACAAAAACTCTTTTTCTTTGTCCACAAACCCAATCATTTCATTTGACTGGCCTTTGATGAATCTGTTTTGGCTGTTGCCAATCACCTTTTGTCCCTCACATGCCTAAAAATGGCTCCATAATTTTCCTGGGGCTTGAGGAGAGGCTGACTGGTCTGTAGTTCCCTAGATTATCCTTTTGCTCTTCTTGGAGATGGGCATGGCATTCAGCCACTTCTTGGAGCTTTATACCAGTCATAAGGGATATTCCCCAATTGTCAAACCTTTCAAAGATGACAGATATTGACCTCACAATGCCATCAGTCAGCTCCCTCAGCACCCTCCAATGCATCCTGTCTGTCTCTTGGAATTGTCTCTTGGAGTCTCTTGGGGATGTGTTTTGCTTAAGCGGTCCCTAACTCAGTCTTCCTCTACTGTGGATAGTGCTTCATTCCCCAAAGTCTTCCAGTAAGCAAAGAAACCTGAGAGACCCAAGAGAAGAACATTCTAGTAAAAACTGAGGCAAAGACATCAATGAATGCCTCAGTTTTTTTCCATGCCCTTCATCCCTAGGGTTCCCTGCCTCACTGATGAAGGGCCCACATTTTCCTTCGTCAAATTTTTATTTTGCTGTCTCAGTAGAAGCCCTTCCTACTCCCCTTCAGATTTCTCATTTCAGCTTCAGTGAGCTTTGGCTTTCCTGATCCTGTTGTTCTATACCTGGGTGATTCCTTGGTATTTCTCCCAGGTAGCCTGACTCTGCTTCCACACCCCATACATCAATCTAGCTGGTTCATTGAAATTCATACCTATTCAGTTTTTACAGTCATTGCAGTCAATCTCCAGGACAAAGCAAGAGCTTAGGCAAAAAGTCTGTGTTTTCTGGATTTAATGCAAGAGACTTAACTACTCTGCTATCATATTAAATTATACACATTTTAAGACATAATTATTAACAGTATGTGAGTGTATGTGCTGTAACATTAAACTGTAAATGTTTCATTGATGTAGCAGTATAATTGCAACTAATCTTGATATTAAAAATGTCAATGTACTTTGACATTATAGCAACCATATTTATGCTATATACTGTATRTTGCTATTTAATAGGAGATTTCAGAAATTGTATTTATCATTTCTGCATGCAGAACAAATCTTTTACTTCTAAATTTGAATAAAAGTGACATGGCTTGTGATACATTTTAAAAAAGATTTACTATCTAATTCTTTTCATATTATAATCTAAACTATATGGTATGAAAATAATTGTAAATGTATCCTAGGAAAACAGAGTCTTAAAAATATGATATAAGAGTTCATATTTATTGTGCAGCTTGACTGCAATAAATAACAACACTTGCATGAGTGTAACGAGCATAATTTCACTTTTTATCAAGCAGAGAAAACAAATGCTGATTTTTTTTGTATTAAGATAAGCTCTCTTTTGCTACTTGTTTTATATAATCAATTAAAAAACCATAATTCTCAATACATTAGACAAATGCCAGTCTCCTTTTTCTGATAGTGATCACTGTTAGATACTTGCGAGATGCTATGAAATTATAGCTAAAATAATCATGAAATCTATACATGGAGGGCTTTTTGTTTGTTTGTTTGTTTTTCAATCCTAAGTCCCTGCAAGTCTTTCAATGCATATCTTGCATTTCTGCCAGGTTTTATGCAAAAAAAATGGTATATCAACATCAGAAGACTTCTGGAATTACTTGTCATGTGATGAATATATGTATCTGGGGAAATGTGCAAATGGTTGAAACCCTTATTGTACCCATTAACCACATAAATGAAAGCCAATTAGAAACAGGAATTAATGCTGTATACAGCAGATGGTAAATTAGGCAGTTCTGGTTCAGTGTCTGTAAAACTTCTCATTTTTAACTGATCAAGTTCTTTCTAAAATAGGCCCATGACAGAAATAAGACTTATCCMACAATGAATACAATTTATCATGGGTTAAAAAAAGTAAAATCTATAGTTCATAAACACTGTTACTAATGTGCTTAATTCTCTCAAAAATAATATACCGAAAGCGACAAAGGTTCAAGGCAGATCAGAAGATGATTAAAGTCGGGAATGTCTACCTTGTAGGAATGACTCAGTACACTAGGACTCTTCAGACTGAAAAAGAGATGACTTGGGGAAGGAGGCATTCTAGATGTCTGTGAAATCATGGATAGTATGGAGAAGGTAGGAAGGGATAGACAAGAATTTGGGGCTGTCAAAAAAAGCCAGATTCAAAATAGACAAGAAGGAAATGATTTGTCATGTGCTCTGTAAACTGATTAAGTCTCAGATGTTTTCCAACTTGCCAGGTGAACTGGTGTGCCATGTCATGTCATGTCATGTTGTGCCCTGTCATGTCCTATTCTCATTCCTTTAAAYGTTCCCCAGCAGATGACCAGAAGCCTGATACTCCCTGATCAGCAGTCAAAGACTGAATTTGCAGGCCCTTTTCAGACCAAGAACCAAGCAGTTGGCTACAGAAGCCCTTTAGAAGTTAGCAGAAGGAACTAAAACAACCAAATTGGATTTAAAGCAAAAAAAAAAAAGCAAAAAAAAAAAAGAATTTAAAACATAAACAAGCCAAAATAGACTTAGAAAGTACTATTGTATACTATGCGATATATATTTTAATGTATTTCTTAAATATGCTCAATACTCRGTTATAGTGATAGCTTAGTTAGCTGTGCGGTCCCACCCCAGTGCAACTTGCAGTAACCTTTATTAGATATGCGGACCTAGATCTGCTTTATTCTGCAGGTTCATACCAGTGTTACAGGACCCACCCAGAAACTGTACACCCCARTAGACTCTGATAATGGGGGGGAGGAGGGGATGATGTCTAAAAGCCTTTTTAGTCTCATTTCCTTTCGCCTTCCATGGGAACTATAGTGGGTATATATATATACACATATATACATACATACATACATACATATATATACACACATATAATGATCAAAGCAACATATGTCAAGAATTAACAGCTGTGTATGTGTTTGGGATAGTTTTTTGTTTGTTTGTTTGTTTGTTTTTAATGCATAAACCTAGTAAACAAGGGTCTAATTTCTTTCAGAGGCTCCTAACATCAGCAACAGTACTAGCTTGTAACCTGCTAGTTAAGTCATGCTGACTGAACTATGATTATCTTCTTCGTAGAAGCGCTGCAATCTTCTCTTCAAAGTCAAAGCTATGATGATTGGCTCTTGAATTCTGCAATTTCAGATCTTCGCTGTGCAAAGTGATTCCTTTGTAGTCCTGATGTTCCAAGGGTACATTTAAAAGTAAAGAAACTGAGACTGCATTTCATTGCACAGACTATAACTGAATCACACATGTGGTAAATATTCCATGTTTCTTTTCTTAATAGAAGCAATTGTCCTCACGAGAAGGAAAAAAAAAAAAAAAGCAGTAGGAGCAGTTTTAACAGTCCTAAATGGACTAAAAGTTGTCAATTACCACATGTAGACTTTAAACAGTGAAATTGTCATCCTGAGGCTTTACATATTGATTCTTCATTGCTGCTAAATCCTTACTTGCAGGAAAATATCATTGAACCTCTCAGCCAAAATTGTTTTTTCTTTACAGTACCATGATAGTTTCTGAGACAGGAACTTAATCCATTTTCACATTGTAGTAGTACTTAAGCTGAAAATCCAAATAAGGATTAATTTATTAATATATTAATAATACTTTATTAATAATAAAGTTTAAATAATCTTCATGAATTTGCAAATTGCAAAGARATCTTTCCATAGTACAGAAAGTTTTAGGTTAATGTGAATTCACTTTACCATCAAGTCAATAACAGCAGTTAACCATCTGTAGTCCATCAGTTTGTTACTGATTGCTACCAGTGATCCATCTTGTTGTCCTGTGGAGGAGAAGAGGAGGAAGTGGTTTATGGTTCTTCCAAGACTGAAGGTCCACGTTCCAAATGAGAACTGAAAACTCTTTCTTTATTTTTTTTTTAGAAAATAAAATTATCTATCAGTGGTCCGTTTCCTTTTGTTRCTCTTGTTCTTTGCTCCAGTCAACTATTCTGCTCTGTCAGAGTTTTTCCCCAGGGAGGTATTACCTAAAGTCAGCATTTTCCACAGTGATAAACACTTAGTTCAGTGATCCATAAGCTGACAAACAGAACCATCTTAAGTGACCAGCCTACCATTATTGAGTGCAATTTCCTATGAACTTTGTCTGTATTCAGAGTAGAACAGAGAAATCACGGACCCATCCACAACTTACATCATCTGACAGAAGGAATTCCATGCCTTACCTAAAGCGCTCTTACATTACACAAGGGAAGGACTTCTGAAGTGTGTACAGATCTGGACAATGAATATTTTCTGCCTTCGTAGTAAGAATGCATTCCATCTCTTATAAGAAAGAAATTCACATTTTGTGTGCTTCTGTATTARGTTTTGTGTTGGTTTTTTTTTTTGATCAGGAGTTTGAAGCAACCTCTTGATTTTTCCCTCATACTCTGCAAAGCAGTCTTGGAGTGTATGAATGGGATGTTTTCCAGATGAGACTAAACTGGAAGATATGCTCTATCCTAATGAACTACAATCACTAAAATGGCAGTCAGTCCAGGCTAGAGCCGATCCAAAGTAAAACCCCAGAAATTCATATGCTGGGGGTGTGAAGTCCTCAACCACATTATTTGTTAACATAGACATAAACTTTGTTTTCTCTACACCAACAGTATCCTCAGGACATATTTTTGTTGTTGTTGTTGTTAAATGAGATTGTACATGTTAGTTTCTAAGGCTTTCTTGAGGTGTAATTATAAACATTTAGCAAGCCCACTAAAGTTATTTTTGAATATCTAAGAACAGACACTTCAGAAGCATAAATAATCAGGAGCATGTTCCAAGAACTTTGCATTCTATTCTTGAACTGTATTTCATTTTACACCAATGCCATATTTGCTTTATCTAATCAATCATGTGCAAAGATAATACTGATTGGCRTGAAAACAACTGAGTCTCTGGTATCTCAAAGTTAGTGAAATTGTCCATATACAAAAACTAAATCATTACAGAGGGTAGGAATCAAACCTTTTTCCATTGYGAATGTGTCTACTTCGTTTATGTTCTATTTTTCCCCATCGTTCTGCTTTTACCATGGATACAATGCAAGTCAAGCTTTTATCATATTCCCATTGCATGTTTATTTTACAGTGTACAGTTTCGAATCTTTAGGCAAAGTATATGCTCTTCCAAACACGTTTATAATTACAACATGATACCTTGCCTGCAAAAAAAATTCATATTTTCAGGGAATTCCCTTATCTCTTGGTAGCTCTTTGACAAAACCTTTCTTGTTTATTGCAACATGTAATTTATGATCAGTTTCACCTGTGAAGTAACCTTTCCTGAGAGATTCTGAGCTCTTAACAACAATATAGATATACATATATATATTTTTCACATTCCCTCTGTATCATGTTCCCTTTTGTTCACTTTCACCCCCTGCTGCTGCTATGACTCTCACAATAGTCTTTAAGTTTTGTGATTCTGAAGCTCAGAATTCAGTTGAGCAGGATGTGCCCCCAAAGCTGCTGTGAAAAATGTGCTGTCTTCAAAAAAGTCRGGATTACCCCTGCAGTTTGTTTAGAGATTTTTTTTTTTCACAGCTAGCAAAGATATTTGAGATTTCTTACATATTCTTTTTCAGCATCTAAACGAATCAAAGCTATTCAAAGATATTCTTAAAAAGAGAGAGAAGTGAGAGAGAAATAATGCACCTCACATACACACGAGAGTTATTTGTAATCTCTGACTAGAGAACTCATTGGGTTGAGGAAAGCGCTATTCAAATCACTCTGATTCAGCCTGGGGATTTGAATGTGAGAATATATTTGTCTGCAGTCACAGCAGTTCAGCTTAAGCCAATTTAACTTGCCTCTGAAGTCCTTTTATAGTTCCATATCGCAAGTGAATGCACTACCAGAAGTGGTATAAGTGGGGTAATTTCTGTTAGATATGAGATTATTTAAAGCCTGAAAAGCCTTCCTACTAGAACTGATGGATATGTTGCTGAAGAAAATTTCAGTTTCAAGAAATACCAGTTTCTGTTGAAAAATATCTCCATAAGAAAACTTTTTACCGGCTCCAGAATGTCCATTAAACCCTTGAACTTGAACTTGTTCTACTTGACTCTCATGTCCATTTTATGCATGTGTGTGTATATATACAGGTWGTTTATATATTTTATTAATAGTTTAAATATTACACATACTGTATTGTGTATGCATACACATAATGTATTTTAGTTCTGTATCACTAGGATTTTAGATGCATTAGGCAGTGTATTCTTGGTAACTATTTTCTCASTTATAATTGATTTTGGTTGTTTAAGATGGATACTTGCTCTTTTTTCTTAATAGGAAAATAATTCTTTTGGCAATTGCCAGTACTCTCAGCAATTATTTTTCATCTCCAGTACTAATGCTGCCCCAGACTATTTTGTTACCAATACACACTTTCAATCTGCAAAATATTTTAAAATTTGGACGCAGAGCAACAGGGATACTTCTGGTGTTAAATGGATCTTGACAGACAATCTTGGGAAGCTGTATTTGATAAATAATGTTCTAAATTTGTGAATCTTTGAACTCTTGTATCCAAGTGAATCTACCAAAAACCTACCACTTTGTCTAATTTGCTGAAAATAATGGCTAGTTCTGCTTCAGTGAATAATTTATTCCTAAAGGAAAAGCAGACATGACTCATTTAAAGTTCTRATATGGGTCCTATGTTTATTTTGTACCTCACAGAAAGGTAATTTTGAATCATCTAACAGTAAATTTTTCAAGGGGAGGAATCTGTATGCTGTAACTTTAATAAGTATATTTTTGTTTTGCATTTTTTTCAAAAGTGATTAGGTTTACTTAGGTTTTCTAAATCCATGACATATTCAATACTCATGCCATTTTTCCTATTCATTTTCTCTCTATTCCTTTCCCTGTGTATGTCTTATGTCTATGTCTTTTTTTTTCTTTTTTCTTTTTTTTTTTCCTGATGGGTTGTAGTTTAGCTACAACTAAGCTTTATTTATCTTCTTATAGGTTTGCTTTTTTTTTTTTTTTGACACTTTTGCTTGTTTTGATTCCTCCTCATTGATATTAACTTCTCCAAGTGCCAGGTTTGTTTCCTGGAATTGCACTTTGCACACTGTTTCTAATTTTATGTCCCAGGCCACCTTGTTATTTAGAGGGTGAGACTTTTAAAATTCCAAATTTAATAGTTTCCTCTTTAAATTTTAATCTGCCATGAACTTCTCTGTCTTTATTTTTGTAATTTTTTTTTTATTTTTTGCATTCAAATATATTTGTTTCAGGTATTCTAACAATATGATGATCCTTAAGTATATTCATTATTTCCTTACTGCTTTTTGCCTTTGCTCCCTCAGCATCTGTGTTATAAAATGCATTGCGTCCAGCGCATATATTATGGGGTTTTTTTACTCTTTGCTCTACTGTTGCATTTTCATTGCTCTTAATTCATGCTGCTTTATAAAGCTTTCCACATAGATTCCCCTTACTGCACAGTTCTATAGGCATTTTCATTTTGTTGTTATTCTGTTGCTCAGCATTACTTTCACCACACAATCTATATGCTTTTTTTCATGGATTTGTTACTGGATTCCATATTAGAGGTGGGATTCATGTCACCTACATAAAAACCTTAACACATCTACAATCTCAGTGATCTATAAMAATTTGAGAATTCATGAAAACAAACAGGCAAGTTAATGATACAATTCACCTGAAATATTGAAGACATTAGTCTTAGGACAAAATCGATTACTACTGTCATAGGCTGATTTCCGTCTATTGAAGGAAAGAAATCTAGATGCACAGTGCCTTAAGTGCGTTAACCTTTGTAATGCTGAGAGCTTTCAATTCTGTAAACCTACCTTTCACTGGCTCTGTAACCTTGTGTCAGTGTTTGTCCAAAGCCTCTGTGGTAGCATTTCTCCTTCTTTGTCCTCAGGCTGCTGTTCTCTTGCTGTTATTTTTATGGCCTTGGACATCCAACCTTTGACACTGTTGTTATGACGGGTTCTCATGGGAAGCAATTGTCAATAGCATGAGAATCACTTCTTCCTTACCCCCGTTTTTCTTACCCCTTGTTTTGTGGATTTTAATTTATATCAGAGGAAAMCCAAAACTTAGTAAATAACAAAGCTGGTAACAGTTGTTTAAATATTCAGTAAGAATGAACTAATAATATACCTACATAAAGCTTAGCACCCAATCAGCGTGAAACAGGCGGACCTGAATAAGCATGCTCCCAACAGCACTAATAGCATCATAAACAGGACCAARCAATGGGGAGTTTGAGCACATCCCCGTGAAAATATACAGTACTGTGGAAAAAAAAMACATGTTTAAAATCATCATCATCCTCCTCATCGTCATCACCACCTGTGGATAGGAGAGACTGCCCAGTGGAGGTCGCTTGTCTGGGAACCCCGTCGCTGCTCATTCCAGGTGAGTTTTCCCTTTCCCCTCTCTCGCTGTTGCTCTCATGAACTCTCTCACCCTTTCTCTCTCTTAGTATGTTTTTTCTTTCTTACTGTAAGATAACTTTGAAGATGATGTATATTATTAGGTAGGGACCCCACAAGTAAAACTCTGTGCATATAAGCCTGTCTCAACATCCTTTGTGAAACAGTAACACAAAAATAGATGCGRATGTGTAGGTGTATATGTGATGCAATTCCACCTGCCTTCCTTTCACTTCTGCAGTGCTTAAACAGAACTTGTACCATTGGGGGTTAGAGTCATCAAAAAGYTCAAAAGCCGTTACATTTTACATTCCTCTGGGTTTCAGTTTTAGAATATCTGAATATTTAAAGAGTACAGTGCCCATTCTTGAACTTAATGTCAGAAAGGAGATTTTGTTTGCTTCAAAAATATAGTGACTTTTGTAAATTTAACGATATGCAGTACCTTAACTTAAACATTCTATAAAGGAAGGTCCGAGACAGAACAGAAAAATGGGCATCAACATATAGTCTGATTCAGACCATCTGCAGCTTGATCTGCAAGTTACTGCATCAGAAAAAGATGAAATTTCCTAGCCAAAATTCACCTAACCTCTCTGCAGTTTTACACATTAGTTTCAGAAATACCTTCTACAGTTAGTTAAAAGAAAAGGGAACTCCAAAGCACAATTTCTTCTATCCTAACACACATTTTCTCTGATAGATTATGCTTTGGAATTGTCTTTCTCACTCTGTTGACTGTCAYACAAACTTAGATGAACTGATTTGACTAGGCACCCACATTTTGGACAGCCAAAATTATGTGAGATTAATATTAATCTTACAACAAGTATAATTTTTTAGASAGCAAACATACTTTTCTTTCTAATCCATGAACTGTTGAAGCATATTTCTTTTATTTTATACCTAATATAATTGTGTTATGCATGAGCATGTATCTTTCCATTTTCTCTTTTCTTTTTCATTATTTTTACATGTGCATTATAATGTTATGAACAGTCAGATACATCTTATTTGACAACAAGTGCCGATATTCTTCAAACAAGAAAACTAACAGTTGTACTCTTACTTGCAAGAACATGTACAAGAATCCTTGTGTGCATGCGTGCACTCATGTGCACACATACACACATGTGATTATGATATCATTAAAATTTAAGTCTATCATTTGCAAACAGCATTAATGTTATTATTGTGGAAAAGTAATTAATTTTTGGCCAAAAAATCCAATAAGAATTCTTTTAAAATCTAATTAAATATAGATATCCATATTTTACCTACCAACATCCCCCCAAATAAGTGTCCACATTTAGTTGCAATGCACCTGAAGATACCCTGTTTTCTTGTTCTCAGTGGGAATTGCTGCAGATGTTTAAGCCTGCAGCCACAGAGGTTCAACTCCCTATCACTTCAGGCCATCTTACAGTGCAGCTATAAATTAGCACACCTCAAAGTATATCCACAGAAAAGTCTATCCAGATCAGTCACGACAGGCAAAGTCACCTACTCTCTAGCACTTAGCAGTGCATCTGAGACCTACACCTGTCAAGTTAAATGCTTTCAAATCCTTCCTATAAGGGTATTGTAGCACGTATAAAGAATTCCTCACGCATGAAATGGCATGGGGAGAGAAGGGGAGAGAAGTGAAGAGAAGCGAAGCAAGCGAAGAGAAGAGAAGGCAAGGTGAGGCAGGAGTATTGGAAAGGATGCCAGGGGAAAAGCAGGGCTGTATCTGCATGGCAGACATTCATTCACATTTCCCTGAACTCAGTACTCTTTACAGGCTTAAGTGCCATGAACACTGGCAGCAATTGTTCTCGGTTGCATCCTCAATTATATAAAGAAATGTTTAAACCATGCAGCTTTCACCAACTCATCCATGATCACCACTCATGCCTGTAGATAAGAGAAACATCTTATCTCAGGAGACAGAGAAATAAACAGTAGTGTTTCTTGTACTGGGGTCAATACACTTGAGTGTATGCTCATGGAAAAGTTTAATTGTACCTTGTATGCAATATTGGTCCAATAAGTTTCTCTGCTGATGCACAGACTTGCACAGAAAAACAATTCAGTTCCTTTACCAACATATATTATCCCACACACGCAGCTTTCTTTCCCTCTTGGAGATATACCCAGGCAGTAACAGCACAGTCCAGACCTACCGGACAGCCAGGCAGCAGCAGGTCCGTAGCCGGGACCAGGAGAACGCTGAGCACTTCAGCATCACTTCCCAGCACATCTCCGTTCACAGTATGGGCAGCATCTGGCTATAAAACTGCTGCATGTCCCACACACTTCAAAACACAGGATCTGGCAGAAGGAAGGAAACAAGGAAGGAAGCAAGGAAGGAAGGAAATGTGCCATTCCAGCAGTGCAGGAGAAAAAAAAAAAAAAAGGGCTTGTTATTGCATGCAAAAGATCTTTCCTGAATTCCTTGCTCATGTTGTTGGTAGTCTCATAACCAGGCTGAGGAAGCAAGGGATCAGTATTTTTATTTTATTTTATTTTTACTGGAAGACAATCCCTCATTCTCATTTCTGAAGCCTTATGCTGTAGGTGACCTTTTGGTGTAATCATGGCTTTATCATAACTAAGAACAGCTGGCAGGTAGACAGCAAAATCTCACCATGGACYTATAAAAGTGTAAAACGCATTGTACCAGATGCAAGGTGCCAACATTCGGTGTGCTGGATTCCTTGTGCTTGTGCAACAGAGGCAACACAAATATCTTTATATTTTTATATCTTTATTCCCACTGTGCAGGAATAGATGAATACATGATTTGGGAGTTACTTGTGTATGTGTGTGCATATCTGTCTGTGTGCATGGGGAAAGACACAGCAGTGGAGATGCATCACTGCCAAGGCTAAGATTTTAATGTCTGTAGACACCTATTTTTAGTACATTGAATCACACTCCTGGTATCAAGAGGGGCGAAAAATCTGACTTTACATTTAAGACTATTATTTAATATATGTATGTCTGATCACGTTTTGTCATCACAGAAGAAATTCTTGCAGAAAACAGTTAACTTTGTAAGGGGATGAATCTTCAGTCTTTATTCACTGCATCATTTCACTTCCTAATATCATCTCTTATTAATATGACAAACATTTTCTCTTTTAGAGAGCTATGTTTCACAGAAAAAATGACAATGACACACTTTGCAATTAGTTTACTTCCTTAGAAAAGCTATGCTAGGCCAATCCTCAACTAATGGGTTTTCATGACTGAACACCAGCTGCTGCTTCTTTCCTCCTCGCCCCCTAATTTTTAACACTCAGCTTACTAAGTATAACAGGCAACAGCACAGATCGATTGGGAAGGGTTAGTTTTTAAACATTTGTTATTTTGCTCAGTTCATGCTTCAGAGCAATCAGTTTGAAATTATTGCTTCTGCATAATTATTTGTTTGGAGAAACTATAACCCAGTGCAATGGCCTCCTACAGGACTCCAAGAGCAAGGTCATCTTCAGTTAAAAAACATTACCCAAGTCTGCCTTAAGAAAGACCCAGATGTAAGGCAATTTGGCAAAAGGCTCAAGTTTATATGGCCTCATTCATTAGAGGGCTAACCCTAATAATTCTTGAAATAAGATTAGAAAAAGAAGAAAAATTAATACAAAGCCTCACTCAGGGCTGTCAGGGCACGTTTCCGCCCCTTGGCAGCTGCCTTTTCAGGGTCCCAGTTATTTCAGACTTGCTGTTTAGGTGATGAAATCCCCACTTAAAAAGATATATATGGCCAATTTCTGTCCTCACTAAAATATGTTGGCCAAAATTGATCTTGGCTGACTACAGGCGTTTCACTGAAGACTGCTGCTACTCCAGCTTTAAGAGGACCTGAACATACTGGTCCAGCATAACACAAAATTTTCCACTTCAGGAAAAAAAATAAATAAATTTTTTATATATATATATATAKAGAGAGAGAGAGAGAGAGAGAGAGCTGTATAGAGGTATAGCCTCTACAGATTAGTGGAGCAAAATGAGTTACTGAAGAACAGAAAAGTGTGAGTAATTAAAGATGAATTTATGATGAAGGATTTTGCTAAATAAGCACAGGGCAATCTAGTTACAAATGTGATAAGTTTATGTTCAATAGTATCTGAAAAGCATCTGAAYGACCTTGGAGATTTTTTTTAGATAATATTCTGAGAACGTTTCTACAAAAATGGCTGAAAATATTACAGTAAAAAACTACTCTTGTTCAAATCCTGAAGTTGTGTTTATTTTAAATACGTAATGAAGTTATATTATTACTCTTATTTCATGTCTACATATTTCCTGCAGACTAAGTTCACTTAACTTTTGCAGGTTTTTAATACCATTTTTTGAAATACATAGTTATAAAATAATACTTAAATGGTACAAGAAGAATAACGGCTAATTGTTCCTGCATACATTTTTAGTGTTTCTTTATGTAAATATAAATATAAATATTTGCATTCTTAACATTAGCATTCTTAAACATGAACATTCTGAGATGCAAACATGACATCATAGAGGAAAGCAGACAGRTTTTTTTTCCCTTTTTGTTTGCCTGTGTTACAAGTCTCAACTCATTTAAAAAGTAAGAATAGCAGAATGCAAGTGCACAAAAACAGTATCTGGCAAATGTTTGCTTTCCAAAATTTCAAAGGTCACTGAATTATTAAACTGCTTCCTCTCCCTTAAAAAAAAAAAAAGAAGAAGAAGAAGAAGTGAAGCTATGTCAATATGCCAGACTGATTACCTGGCACTACAACTTGCAATAAATGCTTTTAACTGCTATACACCCACACATAAAATTCTCAGATCCTAGGCCCAGCACTTAAACTTTGGTGCTCTGTAAATGCTGGACCACTACTCAGGACCATAAATTTCTGCATAATACAGTGCGGATTTACAAAATATCCAGATTCAGTTCCTAAGTAGGACCTTCTCCAGATCATACTCTGCCTACAGAGATGTCGGACATTGCACCTCTTCTGTTTCTAACTGACAATGAGTTAAACTCTTTGCAAACAGTACCCTGTAGTTTTTGTCCTCATCATCTCCTCCCGAAACCTGGTCTGGCATAAACAGTCAACAAAGGTGCTTGCTGGGTACAGCTGGGACATTGAATCCACGCTCTAAGCTAACCTCTTGGTGTTGTTCTAAAGAGAGAGGAAAAAATATCCACAGTCTCAAAATTCATAAACTTCGTACTGAATTTACGTACTCCAAAAATACTGGAAACTCCTACTTGTATTTATTTGCATAGTTGCAACAACTTCTCCTTTTAAAAGCCTGTCAGGAAAGAAAGAAAAAAAAAAGTTAGTGGTTTATTGTGAAAATAAAGGAGAGAAAAGCCTGAGGTGTAAGCAGTAGAATAATGACCCATCATTTGGACTGACTAGAGCCCAAGCTCAGTCTTTTAGAACTACCTCCAATAACGTACAAATGCTTTCTCTTTGTGATGTCTGTAACAAGAACAACATTGCTTGACCTGTCTCTCTTGCAGGGTGAGAAAGGGAGGGCCTCTGCACTTGGGTTTTTGACAACCTTATGAAGTTCTAAGAAGTATTACAAGCTAATGGTGCTGTTCATTTYTAAGTGTTTAGTGCTGACCTCAATTTTTGTTTTCCAGTGCAGAAAGAAATAGTGTCAAGAAATAAATCAAACTATAAACAGCTGATATTGCATTCATATAATTTCCTCTAATAGTTCAGGYGAAATTTAGTGGAAAATAATTTTATTGTTTGATTTTTTGCTGTTTGGTTAAAAAATAGCTCCTGAATCAAAGCAGCATGAGGTTATTAGAAAGTATGATGATTTTTGGAAGGCTGTTGGTGGCTATGCATTTAAGAAAAAAGGGCGAGGGGGTTAATTATTATCTTTTTACTTATGCTTCAGTGCAGACAGAAACTATTATTTAAAGATAACTTTTTATATTACTAGAATATAGTCACTCAAAGGAAATAGTACACAGGATAATCAAAATATATAAAAGTATTTGCCCATGATTATAAAAATATAAATTAACMTCAACAAAAGTAGAATTTAGTTTTCCTCCTGTGAATTCTGCTGACTCTATGAACAATTTATGAGAGACCAGAAAGTAGAGTGAAGAGAGCAGAGGAAGAGGTAACCGTTCATTTCATTCTAGTAGCATGGAACCATTACTATATGTCACGATGTGGAAAAATCTAACTTTGGAACTGACACTGACTTTTTCCTRTCAAAACTTCTAGAAACATTATGTGTCACAAATCAGAAACAATATGATTAATTGCTTTAGGCCTAGAAGTCCAAAAAGAGATGGAAAACAACATATTAGAGTTGAAAAGGCTGGGACTGATCATTCCAATCAAAACAATTGTGTGTATGCTTGTAAAAAACAAATGCCAAGTTACGAGCAATTCTTATGCGAAATGATGGCATTTTAACTCACTTGAATCCAATTAYTTACTTAAAGTTTTGACACTGGTAATTTTTTTTTTCAATTTGGTGTTATTTTCAATCACTAACTTATGTTTTATGAGCCAGGTGTTAGCAATTATTCACTCATCAGAACTGTCAAACAAAATATAAATTAGTACTATCAATTGAAACATACAATATCATTATATTATCAGTAATCAGGAAACATCTTTCTGCAATCTGTGTAATCAAACGCAGATGTATAATTCATTTAGGCAGTTAAGAACCCATGTAAAATGTTTTTAAAGCTCCAAATTATGTCAGAGGGACAGGTAATATGTTAATAAGGCAAGATAGAGATTACTGGTCATTGAAAGAAAGGTAGCAGATGAAGGGCAAACAGATGATCACTAATAAATGTTAAAGTATTGAGAATATACTGATAAGGTGCAGTGCAGTGAAATATTCCACGTCAGACCAGCTGGTTTGCTGCTAGTCACAGTGGATTCTACAGAAAATAAAACATAGAAAATTTATATTATGTAACATGAAATCCTGTGGGATTCTGAACTGCTTGATGCACTTCACAGGAGAGAAGGCATAATAAGAATCTTCCTAAACTTTTTTTAGTGTAAACATTTGAACTAATGCTATTTAATATGGTCTAGTGCCAGTGAAAACATGCGAATATCCAGCTATCTTTATGAAGTAGGAAAAACTATAAAGGAGGATCTGCCTATATCATATCTTTTTCCAGAACCTTTCACTGTATATGAGTACTGAATATGAAGTCCTGCTTTCTACAGATAAAGGTGCTGACTAATAATATTCACAGGCCTGAATTCTTTTTTGTCACACAGTGGTTTAGTTAGGAGTTGTTGTGCAAAGTTTTTATGAAGGCRTTGCAACAGCTTGCAAAGGTAAATGACAGGAAGATAAGGTCCATAGATTTTTTTTTTTTAATCTTGTGTCTTTCTACTTCTAATTCATGGAACAATTGCTTTTACCTTCATTTCAGACTTAATCAATTCTTGTGTTACTACTTCTCACCTACTACTTCTATGTATTAGTTATACTTTTTATTTATTCTTTATTGATCTAGAAAGTATGCTAAGCATTTATATAAGCTGTTCATATCGATGAAATTATATTACTTTAAAAACAGTGGGAAACAGAAGAGAATCAGGCCTTTCAACTTGTACTTAATAATTTTAAGCCCTTTTGCAAAAAAATCATTTAATAAGATATTTTAATATATCAAGCTGTCAGTCAATAAATGAATGTCTAGCTGATTTTAAGTTAGGGGAACATGCACATTAAAAAGTAAAGTACATATAAACTGGGAAAAAACAGAATTAAGGCTATCTACATAGTCATAATGATGTTAGAATGATAATGACATAGTCTCAGTCAAATTTTCTCAGCGAGTGGAACACTGCTTATTTATTTATTTATTTTTATTTTTCCATCCTATTCAAAACCTACTCTGAAAGCATAATTATTTTCATATTTTGGGATCAGCAGACTTTTGAAGGGAGACCTTCCAGTCCCTGTCACTATCATGCAGAGTGACTTCAGGAAAATTATTTTTCTCTTTCTTTATCTGTAAGGTGGGCATATGCTAGGTCAACCTCCATTGCAAACTGTTACTGAACAGAATCTACTGCTGAAAACATTATTACCTAGCCCAGTCGGATATTGGATTGGCAGCTGTTCCTGAGTGAACAGCTAATAATGATTGCAATACAATGATCAAGCAACCAAGCAAATGGGGAGCGGAGGGAAGAGGGGAATATGTTTTTGTTCAAAATGAAAGCGATTACTAATTTACATGTTGTAAATTCGGTACTAATGCTGTCTTGTGCTCTCTCGTGCTTAGAAGAAATATAGATGACTAAATGCTCGTATTTTGTAAGYGTACAGCTGGGACATTGAATCCACACTCTAAGCTAACCTCTTGGTGTTGTTCTAAAGAGAGAGGAAAAACACTGAAGAGGCACAGGCATCTCCCAGTAAGTAGAGCATATTATGAACATCTCTTTCAACATGTGTTAAATAGTCCTACCTCTCTCTACTCTCCACAAGGGAACTCTAGTTGCATACTTAAATTTTAGATAACTGAATTTTGGTAAGATGAATCCCATTCTTAATGATCATATGCGCGAAGTATTCAAAGTGTTTAAGTCATACAGGAATTCTGTAACACATGTAAGCCAGTTTTCTAGAATAATATTTTGCTGCAAGGCGGTATTTTTTTTTTTCCAAAAGTCTAGGAGAAGAGCTCTCAAAAATAGTGTCTATTTTTGCAATTAGTGAATCAGGGACCTATAGGAAGAAACTAGTATATGATCACGTAATTAAGGAATATATCATCATACTTATCCGTACCTATATTTGGACAGATTTGTTTGTGGAAGACAGTGGGCATAACTGATAATGTCTTTGCCTTATTTCAAGTCTGTAGTCTAAAGCATGATGGTGCTAGATTACAACTTTTCAAAGAAAATGTCTCATGAATTTCTTAACATAAGCAAAACAATATTTTCTCTTACTGCAAACACAACTGCTCCACCATTTTAATATATGTATATGTACCTATATATAAATATATGTCATCAAAAGCCACAGAGAAAGCAAGCAAACAAAACGTATTTCTGAGATACTTATTAAGTAACCGATAAGTCAATTTTATATGGACCAGGAGCTGTAATTAGAAGCTATTCAGCAGTCCCACTGACAAGTTTCTTCAGCCTGATTATATCCTAAAATATTACACATGGTAACTTTATTCAGTGAATCAGAAATGATAAAGAAAATGAGTACATTTTACCCCGAAATGATAAAACACAGAATAATGGTTTTGAGCAAATCATGAAAAAATTCCATGCATTTAAACTATCAAAATGTGCTTCATAGCTTCAGGAGTTTCCTAGCCATTTGGGGGAAGCTGGGGACTGTATAACTATAACTAAGAGTTTGCTTTATACMCTTAGAATATGAATACTGGGACTCACCAACAAAACTTACCCAGAAACTTCGTCATACAAACCTCTAATTTTATTTTTTCCTGTATATATTTTACAACAGTGTAGATGATTCTGAGTACCCATGTTAAAGTTCCTATTTCACTTTTATAGTTTGTCTTTACGCATTTGATTTTTTTTTTCCTGTGGTTATTCAGGGATTTGTATTTTCCTTTTAAGATAAAAAGGAAATGTTTTTGCTAAACTGATTTGGCATGGTTGCTTGGATTTCAAGTTGTTGATGGTGTCCTGAGATTTAGCAGGGAGCTTCATTTTCAATAAATGTCATAATCATTATAGTTGTTTTTCATAGCTTTGATTGGAAGTGCAATTAGGTTTATTTCCCCAAACTCGTAATTTTCTTTGTTTTGTTTTATTTGTTCTTGACATTTACTTTCATTATTGAGTGTTTGTTCATTTAAGACAGATGTGAGCCACCACAGCACAATATATTACAACTTCATAGCCATTTTATAGCTTATTTCCACATTTTAATTGTATTGAGTTACTCATTTGTATATTGGTATACTAGTGAGAGCACTGGGATTTTTAATGGCATGTGAAACATTTATTGAACTAATACAATCTGAACGTCTATTAAATGGGATAATGACAGTGTTACAAGATTAGCAAAACTGAACAAAATCACATCATTAGTATTATAGTTTTAAGTAGGGGTTGAACTTAATTGAACATGCCCTAAATCATACATCTCTGCAGCTGTGTGTAGCTCAAAAAATGCATCAATAGATTATGTTTTGGCAAATTTTAAGGAAATTATTCCAGAAACACTTTCTCTGCATGCATACACACACACACATACACACACACAATCCATTAGAGATTATATTATTTACTCTCTTTGTCTATATGTATATGTGTGTACATGTGTGTACATACATATTGTGTATATATGTATATATACCTAGTTAGGCAAATACAAACCACTGACATAGTAGTTAAATTCTTCGCTCATAGGATTTGATTCATTGTATTGTCCCAGTATCAGAGATCTGGTATTAATGTGCTGGAACTTGCAAACTATGTATTGAAAGAAATGTAATAAAATCTACATTTTATGATGTAATGTAGAAAAATTAATATGCAAAAATTACCTAAAACACTAACATATTTGGTAACAAAAAGAAAAAAAATAGCATGTGCAAAGCCATTTAAAAATCAGCATGTAGCCATTACTTTAACAGAGAGATTCTGCACAGTGTTCAGAGTAAAGCTAAGAAAGATTGTTATCAGTTACAAAAGTCAAAAAAAGATGTCATTTGAAAAGGTGAATTATTTGTGTAACTGTGGAGGGTCATGACAGGGTTAAACTGGTGGAAAGTTGCAAGTAGCAAGCAACAGGAGCCTCAGACAAACGTACCCAAGGACACTGGTGCAGGTGGGAATGATACATCCTGAGAAAGTACAGATAAACTGGCAGAAGCCAGTGGGAACCAAGGTTAAGGGCAAGACAGCTTTTCTAAACAAGYAGCAAGGTACAAGGCGTGACCGCTGCGTGCGTGATCGGTGCCATGATTGGCTACCTGTGACATAATCTGTATGAAGAATTATAAAGGTTGCTYGAGCGAGCTAAAAATAACCACTAATCATATTAAGCCAAAGCGCCACGTGCTTGCATGCCATGACTGCACAAACATATATAAGATGGGCACATTGCTGAATGGAGCTGGAATTGAATCTGCATTCTGTGACTGCGTCTGATTCTTTCCCGTTACTCCCGCGGACCGYGACATCTAACTCAATAAATAGAATAGCATATTTAGCAGCAACTGTAAAAGCTTACTTGTTCTCCCTCCCTGGGATTTAATTTTTGTATACAAAACATTTCAATCATCTGTAAACTACATTTTCCAGCAGAAAGCTGAATGGAAGCTATAGGCTTCTATGCCCTTGCTATAATTTGACTTTGCATATCTGAAGTCCTACAGTCACTTTGAGAATTAAAAATTAAACACGTTTCCATTTAATTTTGAGATGGTTAGGTAATCTGATTTAGTGGTGCACCTCCTCTTCATTGACACCATATCTCCATTTTCTTATTCTACCTTCAGAAGCTAGGAATAGTCTTCTGTCACAGGAATGCTATCAGAATGTCTTAATTCTTTCACAGATTGCTAGCTATAAACATGCTGTGCTAGCTAGTGCTTTATTTAAATGGTGAGTTACATTTGATTTCCCATATTATAAAAAGAGTAGATGGCAGTCTATTTTTATCTCTTGTCATTTTCGGTCTATTTCCTGGTTATTCCTCCAAGTTCTTTCCATTTTACCCATTTTGAACCTTGTGTGTTGGAAATATATCTGCATTTTCCCCTGAGGCTGCATAAATTGTAAACATTCAAGCTTCATGTTTCTTTATTTTTTTTTCCCCAATGTTATTGACATGGTATTTTTCTATCCAATTAGAAGGAGAAACTGGAGATAATATTTGTAGCTGATTTGGGGTTTTCAGAGCTCATTCAGTTTATTAACGTATATAGCAGAAAAAGTGTCAATCACTATATGAAATTATACTTACAAAAACGTTGTTTCACAATGACAATGTATATAACATGCTAATTGTTATTTGTTTTTAAGTAAAATGTATGAAATGGGAAAACATTGTGTTAGTAAAACTTGATAACTTATGATTCTGCAAGGTAAGTATCACTTTTACTTTTGAAAAGGTATTACTGAGTACGTTTTTCTCCAGTAAACTATGTTAGAAACAAGCAAGCAAACTTTCCTCCTGGAATGTTGAATTTTAACCAAACGTTTGCAAGATTTAGTTGACCTGTAAGAATGGCCCAAAAAATAAATCTTAAGGCAACATTTCATTTTCATTTACTCCCATGTGAAGCAACAGTTTCCTGTCCATGAAACTGTAATTATGATAYGTGAAATGACTGCAGATGGAACTAGACTAATGCCTATCAAATTCTACATAATTATCCTGCAAGAATAGGTGGATAGACAGGCAGGCAGCAAAGCAGCGGAAGTCTGAAGACTTTAACGTGATAAATTTGGAAAATTTCCAGAAATTCTCATAATCTTTCTCTAAGCGGGACCTTCGGGGGGGGGGGAGGTTGTTCAATTGTTTTTGGTTTTGTCTTAAACTATCCRTGCACAATGCTCTTGAGTAGTCCAAATTGCACTCAGCCCAGTGCAATGATTGTGATGATATTTATCCCATCCAAACATAGGTAGCTCATGATTAGGTCTAGGGGTGATCTAAGCCAGACTTAGAGGCTCTCTTTAGAGTTATTAGAGACAGGCACTTCTAGAGCATCATTCATGTTCTCACAGAAACATCTCAGAGAAGTGGCTCAGATCTCCCTCCAGTGAGGTCCGTCCCTCTTCATTAACTATAGCTTTATTTAGATATCAAATTGTAGGGGCTAAAATTAAATTGAATTTTGTGCTTTTCACAATGTATTTTTGTATACCAATCAATGAAAAAAATGATCTAAAAAAAAATAGAATGTGTGGAAAGAAGTACTGAGAATACACAGGAAGTGTGAAATGGTAATCTGGATTTGGAAGCTTGGAGAGCAAAATGGAAAAGCAAGGCAACTGGGAAATGGGGATGAGTGATATATGAGACTAAGTTACCTGAAACAGTTTCACACTCAGAATTAAAGATTAGTGAAGAATTTTGATCTAAATCTCTGAGGTGAGGTGAGGTGAGTCTGACTGGCCTGTAATTCCCTGGATCCTTCTCCTTGCTTTTCCTGAACATTCTCAGCCTTATCTGTATSCTTACTGAGAAGTGAGTGTACATTTTCTTTAGCCTTCATTTTGTTGGTGATGTACTTGTGGAAACCCTTCTTTTTGTCCTTCACATCCCTCAGTGGTTTCAACTGCAGATGAGCTTTGGCTTTTCTAGTTTCACCTCTGCAAACTCAGGCACTGCCTCTACATCCCCCCCTGGGTAGCCTGTCCCTGCTTCCATCTTCTATACACTTCCATTTTCCATTTGAGATCATTCAAGTGCTCCCTGTTCATCCATTTGGTTTTTTGCCGTGCATGCTCAACTTTCTGCTTGTTGGAATGGACTGTTCTCGAGCTTTGAGGAGGCTGTCTGTAAAACCTGACCACCTGTCCTGTGATCTTTTTCCTTCCAGGGCAGTATCTCATGGGATCCTGCCAAGCAAATCCCTAAGCAAGTCAAAATCTTTTATTCTGAAGTCCAGAGCTGTGATTTTACTATTTGTCTTGCTCACTTCTCTCAGGATTTTAAACTCCGCAGTCTCATGGTGATTGTAGCCAATGCTGCACTTGACCTTTACATCTTTGGCCATTTTTTCCTTGTTTGTGAGTAACAAGTCCAGCAGAGCATTTACCCTAGTCAGCTCATCAATGACCTATGTGAAGAAATGTTCTTCAATGCACTCTACAGATCTCCTGGACTATTTGTGCACAACCATTTTACCCATTCAGCAGGATGAGTAAAGTCCTCCATTAGTACCACGGCCTGCAATTGCATTCTTCCAGCTCTTTAAAAATGACTTCATCTACTGCCTGTTCTTGATCAGGCATTTTGTTACAGTCATCTGCATTGGTCTGTCCTCTAATTTTTTGTTCCTGAAAAGTCTGTGCCCACTCACTGCAGCCATCCAGTTGTGCAAGCTACCCTATCATGTCTCTGTAATCCCAGTGAAGTTATAGTTGTGCAACTGCACATAGTTCTATTTATTCCTGTTTAATTCCCATGTTGCATACATTTCTGTAAAGGCACTTGAGATGGCGCTCCCAGTTTTGCTGCTTTTGCAAGGGAGGTGCAAGAGTCTCRTGTTACCCAGGGCCTTCCTCACTGCTGTGCATTCCTTCACTTCTCTTCAGATTATAACCCTTACCTCATGTTTAAAGCCCTCCTTATAAGGGTAGCAAGCTGCTTGGAGAATATGCTCTTCTCACTTTGTCAGAAGGATCACATCCCTGCTCAGCAGTCCTTGTTCCTTAAAGAGCAACCTGTGGTCATAGAAAGCAAAGTCCTGAGTATGACGCTGGCCACACAGCCATGTGTTGAACTTTCGGACCAACTCTGTGAAGTGCTTCTTCCTTGTAGTTACAACACAGTCCCAGCACTCTCAGCTGCTGCTTCTAGTCCCCACCCCCAAAGACCTCTCCACATTGTGTCCTTATACTGACAATGGGTTGTTTGAATTGTTCCTCCCAATCAGGATTAATGCGGCTAAAGGACAAGCTTTGTTTCTAGGAAGGCACACGGTGACCACTCCTTCATTTAGTCTTAACAAGCAGGCAATCTTATACCATTCAGTCACACTGGGATGTTAAGCAGGGTCTCCTCCAACTGAGGGAGTGCAGACTCCTCCACATCCAGCACGTAGCGAACTTCCCAAGACACCAAGTCACGCTGGCAAATGGATGCCTCCATTGCCCACAGGAATGCATCTCCAACAACTACCACAATCCTCTTCATGTGGTTAAGGCCCAGCTGACCCTGAYGCCTCCAAAGATGGGAGGTCATCTTCCTTGTCTGTTTCCAGTGCACTATACCTGATATATTTACATTATTATATGTAGATGGTAGTTCATTTATGGTGGTGACACATCCATCAGTAAGTATCTCTGCTTTATTTATTTCTATTTTATGGTCCAAAACTGAATTCAATCCTGTTAATTTGAAGTACATTTTTATCGGAGGCTCTGCACTTTCTTGAAATTATGCTGAAGCACTGGCAGGAGAGCCAGTGTAAACTACAGTGATCCATACCCAAAAAAGCAGAAACAGCTGAGTTCTAAGAAACAAATTCCTCTTCTTTTGTACAGTTATCAGCAGGAAAAGAGAGATTTCATATTTGATACTCTACAGAGGTGGTAAGCAGTAAAATGAAGAAAAAAAAAAAACATGAAAAGATACCAACTGAAAGGTGGCACATAACAAGAAGAATAGCTGTGGCAGAAAGTGGGTTTGAATACTATCGTCCAAATGAAGGCCATTTTATTGCAAATGTCCTTTAAATATTTAACACTACCACAAAGGAGTATTTAAAAACATTGCCCTATTAATAGTAACAAAGAACTTTTGTTCTGAGAAACACATGGTCTTGTCTTCGCCAGTTCTATATACGCTACATCTAATTTTCCATATGTGAAAAATACTAAACAGCAAGATACAAAGTGTGATATGTTTGATATATTTGTTGTTACAAGTGTGTTTAAGATAATAGCGTAACACTAAAATCTTTGCCATTCTATGAACCTTATGAAGAGACAGTGTATGAAATGAAATATGAAATCTGCTGAATGGTCTAAACTAATGTTTCAAGAATTGATACTATATTTGACTCCATGAGCAATCTCCTGTAATTTTTAGATTGCAGAAGAAGTTTTGCAGAGACCTAGTTTTGTTTTGCATTTGGAACTGTTTGTTCTTTTGATTGTCTGAATGGCTTGTAAACCATGTGATATGGTTTGAGTTTGAAGCTGTTGGATATGGGAATACAAAATACTAACCTCCCAGGGTTGTATTCCTAAATCCTTTGGGGTTGGAATTGCAATTCGTAATTATCTTATTTGTCTCACAGTATGCAGTACAGCAGTCTTTCTACTGCAAGCTGATACAGGGCTGCTCCATAAATTTCAGCCCATAGTGGAAAAACACATACAAAAACTACAAGAAATTCAAAACCAGCATTCTTTTTGCCATGCACAGTAATAATTTGGCTAGCTTTTATATGTAGATATTTTTGTATATGTGTGTTTATATAATATAAATATACTTAATTTATATGTGCATATACGTATGTGTGCATATATAGATAGAAAGCATCTATATACCTTATGGACATACAATACAGCAATGAGCATAGGAGTTAAGACACTTAATTTCTGAAACATCCTAAACAATGTCTTTTGAAAAGGACTATCAAATGCCTTATTGATTAACTAGATTCAAAAGGGATGCATTTCATGGACATGAGAATGAAAGGCTAAAGGATATGAATGATTCTGAAAGTGAAGGAAATTGTGAGTAGGTTTTAATCTCACCTAACTGTAAGCATCTATGTCTGTTCTAGACACTCCAGTTTGCCTTTATAGTAAAGGGAGAGAAACTGACACTTTCAGGCTTTGATTCGCATGGCCTGTTTTAAAAGTCTACCTCAAAATGAGACAATTTACACTTACTTTCCTCTGCTAATTATAAACACTGTCTAAACTGCCAACTCATGTAAAGAAATCTACATTGTAAGTATTTAAAGTTAGTGTGTTATATAGTGATAAAGTGGACTAGTGTGGAATCAATTTTTGGATGCTATTTTTGAAGTATTAAGTGTAAATTTTTAAAATTACTATTTTTTCTTAGTATTTGAAGACAATTATGGCCATACTAAYGTGACAACTTTCACAAAATAAGAAATAGAAATGTAAAATAGTAATCGATATTCCAGAAACCTCCAGGGATGAATGACTTTGGTTCTAAGGGAGCAAATCCTGAAAAAAAACTGAATGCTGATAAAATACCGACTCTTCTGAGACACCCTTCCCCCTTTGTTTTTAGTCTCCTTCTTCCACAGAGTTTAATCTCATTTTATTGTTAAGTGTCTACAAATCACCATCTGGGGGCACCATGGTCTTTTCTTGATTGTAGGATGATCCTATTTAAATAGTTTAGACCGTCATCTTGATTAAATAGCCTGAACTGTAGACATCATATGCCATTTGAGGTGCTCCAGTGTATCCTAGGCAACTACACAGGCATGACAGAGGACTAAGGATACTGAACCAGCAGTTGGAGGCCCAGCAAGATAGTCTAGGATATCTTATATAGCAATAGATGTTTATTTTTAGGCAACTCAGTATATTCCTGGAAGTCTATATTTTCAATAGCTTAGATTAGGTGAGTATATCCCACCTCATGAAAACAGACTGATTATCTTAAAATTTCCAGTTGCTGATGAAAAAATGGAAGTGCAAAATAGCTATTGACATTTTAGATTCTCCCAGGGATAATGAAACTTAGTTTAACACAGGCAAAGCCAGAAAAGTTTTTATTCTAATTCATTTCTATAATTTATTCATATCCTTAAATCTTACTTCTTGCATCTGTATAGCACACTGAATATCTTCCTAAGTAGAGTTGTTCATTAATACAATGTGCAAGTGAAATTAATAAAAGATGAACTGTGATAYGTTTTATTGAAAAATATTTAAAAAGACAATTATTGCAGTCTTTATGAACCTAAAAGCTGATGTTCTGAAAGCACACATCTCTTACTGATTGCTATATTTTAGAAAAGATAAGAAAAGCATTTACCAGTGTGAATAAACACATAATTTTATGTGGATGAAAAAGGAAACAGATTTGGTTAAGTTCTAAAAACTGTCATGTCAATATGGTTTTATAATTTTCTCAGTTGTTAACATATTCATCAATTAAAAAAACCCTGAGATTTGACCTTTTTTCTGCACAGGCGGTTCTTATTTGCATTTATGTAGATTCAGAATTGCTCAAGGGCCAAAACCAAACAAATAAGGAAAAAAAAAAAACAACCCTCAGACAGCTTCTTAACTTTCTTCACACTTTCATTTAAAAGCCAAAATGTTACTCTAAGGTATAAACATCAGTCAACCTGAAGGAACTCTTATAATTGCGTAGATGATGGAACAAAACTGTAATGCATGGTTGACTCTACTGTTACAAAAGTAATCAACTCCTCGAGTCAACTATGACAAAACTATACATTGTCAAGACTTATATTAACATGCTCATATTTTCCTATGTGTATTAAAAAGTGTGCAGTGAATTTAAACAAGCCCTATGAAATATATATGACAATCATGAATACATATACTCTTGGGGTCTAACATAAACTGTGACATTTCTTGAAAAATACAGATGAAAGATCAAATTCCACTATAATCATTTCTTGTTCAAATAAAGAGAATAATATAAAATACTTGAATAATTCAACTGCACAGTGATATTTCATAACACCCGATAACTGGCAAAGAAGAACAATATGTATTATCATGCATCCTAGTAGTGTAGTAATTATTTTTCATATCGTTGAACACTCTCTTTTTATTTCTGAAAGATGGCCTCAATATTCACACGTCCACTACTACTGGTCATAGGGAATGAGGAGGAAACATCAACATGAAGCAGTTATGACCTTTAAAACCCTGTATAATAGGTATGAATAAACAGAGAGATGAATTCCAAACATTAGCTTGATTGGTACATACATGATGTACAACTAGAAAATCAGAGTATTTTCTAGTGTGTCACAGCTTTGTCTTCCTATTACCACGAGCACAGTGTTAGAGAAGCTGTTTCTCACATTTCTATGTGAATTTCACAGGAGCTCGCCTGCATGGGTGAGAAAGGTCAAGCCTTTAGACCAAGCAAACTATATTTCACACAAATWGTGTGACGTAAGACAACCGCTTCTCTTCAAATGTAAAAAATGTTACTGCCAGARTAACTTTCTTCATTGTCTTAAAAGTTACTAACGTAATAGCACATTTTGCAATTGAAAAGAAATAGCTATGGAATTTGAAATAGATGCACGTACTGATAGCGTTGTAAGGTATGTTAGTCTTCTACAGTTGAAACTAGAAGGAGAATTTCAGTTCTCAGAAATCCCGGAATGGACACAGGAATCAAGTTCTTATTACAGATTTATTTGGTTTGGAAGGGATGAGCAAAATGTAAAGTTTTATTATACAGACAATGCTTTATTATCACTGATCATGTTTATTCAGGTCATTGTCGGAGAACGCCGGAGTGGGAGGCGGGCCCGGAGTAACGACGGAGTCTCAGTATGAGTATGATCGTTCTCCCTTTATTAGAGCTTACACAAAGTATATATATGGATAAGCAATAAGCATGCGCTAGCAATAGTTACATGATTGGCTACAGTTTCTGTCCACGCGCATAAAGCGGATACATGATTGGTGCAAGGTTGCTGTCCACGCTCCGTCGACATTTATGGAACCTAGTTCCGTTTAGACTTGTTTACCAGTTTTGTGAATACCTTCTTTTGTAGTGCTCAAGGCCGCTGCAAGGCCACTTTCAGGCTCGCTTGCCTTGGCCTAGATTCCTTCCTCTACCCTGAAGACGGGATTGCTCATCCCAATCAAAGCATGCCCTCTCTCGTTTAACCATTCCCCTAACCATTCCTCCATCAGGTCATGCTTTAGAGCATGCTAACAACACAAAACTCCTGCAAAGTAGTTTAGAAACAGGCAGTAACAGAAAACCCTTGCCTCAAATGTAGCACAAATAATTAATCAGTGAAGATAAAGGAATACGACAACAACACAACAAGGTACAATAGAAGAGGGGGCAATGTGACAGAAGAAAAAGAATTCTGTAGTATGTGAGAGTGTTTCCATTTGCGTTATGACTCTCAAGTATCATTCACATTATTACTCTTTACAATTAGTGCCTAAGCATTCAGTATAGTCAGGGCAGTGACTGAAGCCTAGAGAGTGATTCAGCTTGCCCTGAGGTAGACATCTAAAAGGGGGTTAAATTGCCTAAACACGTAGTGTCATTTTACAGATCCTGAAATATCTGAAACACCTGCATAGGACTGGCAACTGTAACATCCATTTATCCAAGTTCCACACTTTTCAACAGAGGCACACATGTACGTCAAGGGCTCTTAAATCCTGTATTTAAGTGAATGAATCCAGCCTGTACTTAGGTGGCTGGTCCACTGCATTATTTTCCAGGCTCCTTTCATTCAGTTGACTATCATGGGAGTTCAGGCACCTAGTTCACATGTAGATATCTRCATATGTATACACACTCCTAAACTTAGATATCTTAATCTGAAACTAAATCTCATGTAAAGAATTTGATCTGACTGCTTAAAGATAAACATCTAGTGTTGCTTGTGATGGCTTAGGGGATCTCACTGGGGGTCCAGCTGCTACTTCAGAAGGATACCAGTCTCTCATTCACCCTGCATTACATCTGCTAGATCCTGATACCCTGGCCATATGCTGAGGCACTTCAGACTGGAAGTCTACCTTTTAGGCAGCTCAGTCAAGGTCTAGAATCAAGGCCTTTGAACTAGTAGACATATGTTTCCTTTAATGTTACTGGGGGAGGAGGGAGGGAGAAGAAACTGCTGAAGACATGATTAATCTGGTTTATTTTAAAATACTATGCTAGGGTGACATGAATTGCTCGGATGTAAATCTCTACACTTCCGCAGTTCATTTTTAGACTGGAAATTAAACAAAGACAGGAGTATATAACAGTATACCAAAGAGTGTGTTTTCTGGTTGTTTAGATCTAAATGTGATATTATAACTGCAGTATATGAAAAGAAAAATGATATAAAATCCACATTAAAAGTGAAGCAAAATGATGCAAATTCATTCTGTCTCCAGTCACTAATTGATGGGCCTTTAAGAAACTGTAGACATGGCCAACAGGGACTTTGTTTCTTTACAAAGAGGAACATGAGGACTTCTAGACAAGAGGGGGGGCCTGTGGGACTATGCGAAATTTTATAAGGAACGTTTGGGGGAAGGGGATTGGGGAGGAACAAAGAGGGGGAAAGAGAAGAGGAGGTATAATAAAGGACTGAYTGGGCATAAGCAGTTGCCAGTCAGTATGCTTGTCTGACTGAGCCCTGTGCCTCATCACTGCAATCTGTCCTATCTTCTTATTCTTCCTTAACTATCTTTCTGTGTAATCTCTCCGTCCCCTATGTAAGTGCTGTAAGGTCTATGTGCCAGCAACTGGAGAAACCAGAGCAAGTGGATTTGGACCAACAGAGAAGCCAAGTGTGTGCATTTCCCCTAACCTGGTGAGCATGGGGGTGCATGTGTAATTCACCAGCAAACTTCAAGCTAGGCTGGCCGGTGAGTAACCAGTCCATATAGCAGGCACGGGGGTCCAGGGTCCAGGCAGGGATATCAGAAGGGCCACACTGGTGTCTGAGGGACTGCAAATGTTCGTGAAAACCAAAGAGCAAGGATGCGTKAGCTTTCACTAGTGAACTTCAGTCTCCACCAGCCGGAGAGGAGGAGGGGACTCAGATCCCTGCACTCATGTTTATCTGAGATCTGGTGGTGGTGTGGGTGGGTGTTGCTGAAGGCAACGCCTCGTCTGTGGCTGTCAGTGTGCATGTGTCTGTGTATGCGCATGTCTCTGGGATGCTGCCTAAGCCTCACTACTGGTTGAACCTGTAAATGGGAGAGCAGCAATCACATCCGTTGCCAGCGATGAGGAGACCTCCAGGTGCCCCAGTGCASCGCACTGCACTTTAGTGGCCAGGCAGGAGAGACCCCTGGGTCTTGAAAACTGCTGGAGGTGGTGGCCTTATAACATCCCTTAACAAAAGGATCTCCAGCACTTTACCCTTCTTTCAACACTCTCAGCTGAAGATGGTTGGAACATTTTAATATACCCAGTCAGCCGTGCTTCAGTCAGAGGTGCCTAATATGCAGAGGTAGAGGACTTCTACCTGCTGCAGGCTATGCAGAACAAAGACATTTGCAGCTGTGATTGCTCAGGCATGAAACGGTTTGCTAGCTAAGATGCTGTCAGTTAGGACTCGCAATTCTGATAGCTTTAGAACCTTAAAATATAAGGGCACCTAACAGAAATCCCAGACAAGCTGATAGCTTTAGAACCTTAAAATATAAGGGCACCTAACAGAAATCCCAGACAAGAGAGTCTATTGAGAGGAGCACTGTTCTTTTTCTAAACCTGGGGGTTCTGCCCACTGGCCTGTATGTGTATATAATTTCKGCTAATTAAGCCTTCAGTTAACATTAGTAATAGCAGTTTCAAGTAAATAGATATGGTATCAGTCTGTAAATACTGACTTTTAATAACTTTGTTAATATCTAATTTACTTGCTCTAATTATCTTGCTAAACAYCAATAAAGTGCTTCAGCATCCTCTACATTATAGTCTATTAATAGCAGCTCAATTACTTTTGTATTGCTTGTGTAATTTAAAAGAAGTAAATAGCAATAACATTTACATTTTAGCTTTTCACATCCTATAAGTGTTCTTATAAAAGCTAATATTTAATCACAGAAATATCAATACTGTTCTTAATTTGAGGTGTGATCTGTTAGTGAACTACCCATTCACAGGAGTTGAGCATTCAAATGGAAATCTTTGTTGCTTGTGTCTCAAAAGACATAAAAAGAAGACCTCTACAGGCAATTATATCCTGTCAGTTGTTCAGGAAGATATTTTTCATCTCTGACTATCAAAACCTTTTAAATAGGAAAAACAACTATTGATGTATATGATGTATATTCAACGGATGTATTGTACCATAAGTTTCATGCATACATTCAGAAACATTCTTCTCTTATGGTAGGTTAAATATCTAGACAAAAAACTCTACAGTGAAAGGAGTTCTTTACTTCACCTATTCATTAAGAGAGGAGAGCACTGCAATAGAAATCCTCTTTGGYGCAAGCCCTCATAAATACAGTTTCTCTAGGTTCTCAGAGTTGAATGAGATCCACAGTGGCCTGAGACCAATTACAGTTGAACCACTAAAATGTTGTAGGTGATTCATGTGGGACAAAACAAACAATCTCTCTGGCACAGCATGAAAAATGAAGTGTAGATATTTGTTGCAGACACATTCAGGCACCTGAGCTTTTTGGAAATATGTATTCCTTCTGCACTTTCTTTTAGTGAAAGATGAAGCACAGTTCAAAATCAGAATGCAAATCGGTACTGTATTTTGTAACTCAGATATCTTCAAGCAGATGCAGAGAGAGAGATAAGAAAAACTGGTCAGTCTTTCTTTGCTTGCCATCAACCATTTCTCAATCTCTTGGTGATGGAAAATTCCAAAGTTATCAAAGCAAAGTGTGCCTTATGCCTAGAAACAAAATAAGACTATATTGTCTCTATTATACTGTATTAGAGCAGTTTAAGTATAGATCTGTTTTTACTCCAGGAGGTGCTGGTTCATTATYATCCCAGTAGTAAAGGCACTCAGATTCTGTAAAGTATCACTTAAAAAGCCATTTATTGGAGTTAACACTATAMGGAAAAAGAGTGCTATTATAGGTAATTTTATGTCTCTTCAGACTCTGGCAACGCTGAGCTATGCAGCACTGAACAGGCCTCCAGTCAGGGCATGGCACACCTGCAGATCCCGTCCATGGAAAGGTCACCCCTTTTTGGTCTTTTGAGCTCTTACAGGATTTTTTTAAAGAAAAACAATTTTATTCTTTATGTCTACTCTCAGATGAAAAGGATGATCCCATAAGAAATCATTGCTGCACTTTTAGAAAAAAAACAAGGACGTGCTGGTGGTGTAATCGCTGGTACCAAGTGGGAGCTGCCTACAGGCTCCTTCATTACAATTAGTGGGCTAAGTTTACCTTATGGCTGAGGGAAACGTGAAGCACAACACAGGCCTAAAGGCCAAACTATATGTGCAGTGTAGTGCGGACAGCACAGGCCTGCACCTGCTCACATTAACTGATCACTAACTCCTCAATGTACAATGGTCCTGTGGTCAAGATCACTACAGGGTCACAGACCTTACAGCTGGTAATAGTAAGGCATCTGTAGCTGTCAGGCAGCACTCAGACAGGAGCCAGGCTTAGAAGAGAACATCATATTCATCTCTTCTGATCCCATGAAAGGGCATTATTCAAAACAGTCACTGCATTCATTCCATCTCGCACAAATTCTGTCTATTTCTATAACAGAGACCTATCTCTAGCAGTGGTGATGTGTGAATCTGCTTTTATATATATATATATATATAAAATTTGGTAATTTATCTGTAGGGAAAAGGAAAGCTTGGGAAGGAGATATTSTCTTTTACTTAACCAATCATGTATTTACCCCTTTTCCTTTTCTTTTTTCCTAATCAGAAAATTAAAATTATAAGAGGTAGGTTCAATCCAGCAGCTACCTTTTCCCCATTTTTTTCTACTCTCCAACTTTCATTTATTTGCTTCTGGATCTTTCCACATCTAAGCAGCCAGAGTAAGAAGACCAGAGAGAAGTTGCATCAAACAGTTCAGGAGAGGAGGAGCTGTCCTGCTAGACTATCCCCTGATAAGCAATTATCAGTGGAAAGTCTGCCAGCCCCCTTAAAAAAACTGTTAGAGGCTCCTTTAGAGGTTCAGCTAGCACTGCTGAGAATAGAAGAGAAAAGAAGGCTCAGTGTCTAAGAGATATCTGTAACACAGTGTTCAGTCTTACTGTGATGTATATAATGAAAGAGTGAAAATACACATAAGTCTTTCTTCTTTTCTTTTTTTCTTCTCTTGAGCATTTATCTGAACAAAATCTTTACTAAGATTTAGAAAGAATTGTCTGACCACTGATGAGGGATCTTTTTGTAGAGCAGTTTCACCAACACCCGCTTTAAGGGACTTCAGATTATAGGGGTAATTGTTAACATATTTTATTTTAATGTATTTCTACTCCGTAACTTCCAGGCTGTTTTTTGTTTGTTTGTTTGTTTGTTTTTGTTTTTTTTTTCCTGCCTTGTCTGTGTCTGGGGCAAGTTCGTGTTATGGTTATCTTCACATTGGAGCTCAGTCCCAGAAAAGACCTGCTTCTAAATAATCAATCTGAACTGTATTAAGTGTAGCAATATTCACGTTAGGAGTAGAGAATTTCAACTGATTATCTCTAAGCTATCTGTATGTACTTATACACACATATATATATATGCATATACATACACACTTTCCGTGAATGTGTGCATTAATCACAGAATCACAGAATCGCTGAGGTTGGAAGGGACCTCTGGAGATCATCTAGTCCAACCCCCCTGCTCAAGCAGGGTCACCTAGAGCACATTGCACAGGATTGCATCCAGGCGCGTTTTG